>NC_069505.1:177706227-177841227 GCF_027579735.1 Bombina bombina
GTTGTGTGGACGACAATACCTTGTTGATGTCAGAGGTCAGAGGAGAATGGGCAGACTGGTTCAAGATGATAGAAAGACAACAGTTACTTAAATAACCGCTCGTTACAACCAATGTATGCCGAATACCATCTCTGAATGAACAACACATTGAACCTTGAAGCAGATGGGAAGATTGGAAAAATGTTGCCTGGTCTAATGAGTCTCGATTTCAGCTGCAACATTCAGATGGCAGGGTCAGAATTTGGTGTAAACAACAGTAAAGCATGGATCCATCCAGCCTTGTTTCAATGGTTCTCGCTGGTGGTGGTGGTGTAATGGTGTGGGGGATATTTTCTTGGCACACTTTGGGCTCCTTAGTACCAATTGAGCATTATTTAAATGCCATGGCCTACCTGAGTATTGTTGCTGACCATATCCATCCCTTTATAACTACAGTGCACCAATCTTCTTATGGCTACTTCCAGCAGGATAATGCACCATATCACAAAGCTCAAATCATCTCAAACTGGTTTCTTGAACATGACAATGATTTCACTGTATTCCAATGGCCTCCACAGTCACCAGATCTTAATCCAATAGAGCACCTTTGGGATGTGGTGGAACGGGAGATTTGCATCATGGATGTGCAGCTGACAAATCTGCAGAAACTGCGTGATGCTATCATGTCAATATGGACCAAAATCTCTGAGGAATGTTTCCAACACCTTGTTGAATCTATGCCACGGAAAATTAAGGCAGTTCTGAAGGAAAATGGAGGTTCAAACCGGTACTAGCAAGGTGTACCTAATAAAGTGGCTGGTGAGAGTATATATGAGTGTAATAGTTTATTCAAATTTATTTATGTTGTGTTTGGTGAACATTTTTTTTTTTTTAACCCTAACACTTTACACTAGGGGGCCAATTTATCAAATGGCGGGCTGACATGATTTGCTGTAGCGAATCATGTCAGCCCGACATCGCTAAATGCCAACAGCATATGCTGTCAGCATGTATCATTGCACAAGCATTTCTTGTGAAATGCTTGTGCAATGCCATCCCCTGCACATTCGCAGACAATCGGCCGATAGCAGGGAGTGTCATGTTGATAAAACGGCTTAAATGCTGATGTAGTTTTTAAACTTTTATTAAAACTTTGTTAACCTACTCGCACTGTGTCCACTCCGTTATGTCACGAGACCTAATATCCTGAATCACGGATTGTCGAGCTCCTTTGACTAGCCGGTTCCTGTGACGGTTGGGGATTTACCTCTGAATGCCATACTTTGCCTTGAGCCTATGTACCAGTGGGATTGGCTCCGTGTTGGATTTGTGACGTCGGTGACGGTAGTGAGTCAGTTGGGTGGTTCTGAAGCTCCGACTTGCCTGTTAGGCACTTCTTGTGCTCATCTCAATTGTGAGTGTTCATTTGTACAATTCTTGATATGTACCTTATTGCTTTGGTCTGCACCATCAGGCGCCTCTCCTTTGTCTTTTAGGACTACGACCATCGAGAACTCAAAAGTGACAGTCTATGCATAGATTATGCATATGATAATAACAATAATAGACACCATTTATTTGGGGTTGGCCACCTTCTTGAAAACACTCTTCGTTTGTAATTTTAGGTTTGCTTCTCACTAAATATGCTATTTGGTGCCTTATATTTATAGCCTAGTGCCTAGTGCATAATGTGTTCATTTGAACTGGCAACATATAGGGAGGAATCAAGAAGGGCTCGCTAATTTGGGTATTCTCTTGCTTGTTTCCTCTACCAATAACAATGTAAGCAGTCCCCACAATGAGGGGCAGTGCTCCAAGTGAGCAAATGGGTTGCAATGTAATACCAGGTACAGATTTTTTAACTTAGTTTATGAAGAAACTTGTTTGTGCAATAAAAAGCGGAATCTGTTGAAAATATTTGTTCAAAAAAGGCACAAAATATATTTAAGGGGATAAAAATGGCAGCATATTCTATTAATTATGGTTTATTTGAAGATAGTTTCCCAAAACCTTATACATTTTATTATTGTACCATACAACAGTTTTTGAGGCCCATTTATCAAGCTCCGTAAGGAGCTTGTGGGCCCGTGTTTCCGGCGAGTCTTCAGACTCACCAAAAACAGCAGTTATGAAGCAGCGGTCACAAAGACCGCTGCTCCATAACCCTGTCCGCCTGCTCAGAGCCGGAATTCAACCCGATTGAGTACGATCGGGTTGATTGACACCCCCTGCTGGCGGCCTATTAGCCACAAGTCTGCAGGGGACGGCGTTGCACCAGCAGTTCTTGTGAGCTGCTGGTGTAATGCTGAATATGGAGAGCGTATTGCTCTCCGCATTCAGCAAGGTCTTGCGGACCTGATCCGCACTGTCAGATCAGGTCCGCAAGACCTTTAGTAAATAGGCATCTTTGTCTCAACTTTTAGTTTCTTATCAATTACTCTCTGTTGTTTTAGTGTAAATCTTTTAACCTATGACATTTTGAGGACATTGTGCTCAAGTGCTGGGAACTACAAAACACACTGATATATATGAATTGTAAAGGAACTTTGCCTGCAGATGCACTGCATTATGTACTGGTTAATATGATCAATAAAATGATTTATATGACATTAAATAAAACAGAGAATGTCAAATGAACAATTAAAAAAAGAATTGAGCAATAAAAACAAAAATGCTACAGTTATAGTTCTGAAAAATATATGATCGTTTAGTCTAAAACACAGATTTTTAGAGGTGCTACTATTGTAGGAGTTTAATCAGCATTACACTCTCAAATATTTGTTTAATGTTGATCAGATTGGATAAAATAAAGTGAAAGCTGTATAATATAGAAGGTGAACTTAAAGGGACAGTCATGATTCAAATAGAGCATGTAATTTGAAACAACTTTCCAATTTACTTTTATCACCAATTGTGCTTTGTTCTCTTGGTATTCTTAGTTGAAAGCTAAACCTAGGAAGTTAATATGCAAAGTTCTTAGACATTGAAGGCCGCCTCTAATCTAAATGCATTTTTACAGTTTTTCATTACTAGAGGAAGTTAGTTCATGTGGTTCATATAGATAACATTGAGCTCATGCACATTAATTTACAGTGGAGTGAGAACTGATTGGCTAAAATGCAAGTCTGTTAAAAGAAATGAAATAAGAGGGCAGTCTGCAGAGGCTTAAATACAAGGCAATTACAGAGGCAAAACGTGTATTATTATAAATGTGTTTGGGAATGGGTAATTAAGGGATTATCTTTCTTTTTAAACAACAAAAATTCTGGTGTTGACTGTCCCTTTAAAGGCCATACGTAGTAATAGACGGCATCTATCCTTCCATTCCAGTGTCCGGATTCTGGTAAAATTATGCAGTACGGGGCGTGTCCGGGTCAACTGGTGAAGAGAAATAGTCCGTTTAACTCAGGGGTCAAGTCCAACAAAAAAAGTGTGGAACTCACCAAGGCTTCCACCCTCCCTCACAATTAATATTGTTTTATGTGTTTTTATATATACATATACACACAGTTTTTATATGTATATAATCTATACACTTTGGTAAATGAAAGCAAATTAAATCTAATGAAGGGTTGAATGGTTGCCTTTGGTCATGAGAATCCTCCTCTATCAAAGAGACTCACCCATTTAAGGTGCAATAGTCCTATTTCTGCTGAGGGGAGCTAAATAACCCCAGAGCAAGCCACACAGAAATGGAAGCACCATGTGTAATAAAAGATAATAAAGATAATATTCATAACATGGGTGATAACACAGCAGGACTGCTGACAGTCTTACATTTAGTGTATTGTAGGAAGTGTTACTGCCCATTATTAAAGGATCTCACTATCCCTTTAACTAGACTGCGCTCCAGCTCCTCCCACCAGTTTTACTGTTGACTGGAGTGTTTCTGTCCTCTGTTTAGAGGGAATTTAGTTCCTCCTGCAAAAATAAAAAAATAGTGCAGGAACTCCGTTCCCATGCGTTCCCACTCGACTTGACCCCTGGTTTAACTCCACCTTCACAATTGTTTTGTTCTATCATCTCCCTGTTGTTTAAAGAATCCGCTTTAAGGGACAGTAAGGCCAAAACTAAACGTTCATGTTTTCTACTAGTATCATTTGTTGAAAAGCATACCTAGATAGGCTCAGGAACAGCAAGACACTACTGAGTGCTAGCTGATGATTGGTGGCTGCACATATATGCCTCTTGTCATTGTGTGCTCAGATAGTTCTCAGTAGTACATTGCTCCTCCTTCAACAAAGGATACCAAGAGAATTAAACAAATTTGACGATAGAAGTAAATTGCAAAGTTGTTTTAAATGGCATGTTCTATCTAAATCATGAAAGAAAGGTTTTGGATGAAAGCAAAAACCAAGCTTTCCTGGTTCAGAGCATATAATAATAATTATCAGACTGACCTTTTTCTCTTGGTATCCTTTGTTGAAATTAAGCTCCTTTCTATGAGATAGGCATGCACATCTCAAGATACATTCAAGTGCTTGAGCCTACCTCAGTATGTGCTCATAGAAAGGAGTTAAAATTCAGCAGAGAATACCAAGATACAATGGTCAATTTGATAATACAAGTAAATCGTATTGTTTATCTGAATCATGTCAGCTTCATCTTATACTTACAGGTCCCTTAAAACCTTAAACCATCTTAAAGGCCATTTCCACCATTACCTTAATAGGTGGCCTCAGAAGGTCTTCAGGTTTGTATAAGCTTCTTTGACCTCATTTAAAATGATCATTACTGGTTTTTTGGGGATCCAGCATGGGGAATACTAAGCCCTGATTATAGAGAGACATCAATAGAGAATGTCCTGGACAAATCATCAGTTCAAGGTGAATGGAGATGCTAAAAATAAAAAGATCAGAGCATAGTTGGTCTCTCAAATGATTATTCCAAGGTTGTTTTAAGACAAAAACCTACTTCCCATTTATTTTGGTTATGAAGGAGCATTGAACATGACACAGGATATATCCAAGAAATTGTAAATATCCTACAGAATGTTGTCAGGTTTCTTCTCTTCATGTTCCTGACAAATACAAATAAAATTGTAGTCCCCAAAAATGAATGACCCCATACATTTGTAAATTACAAACATAAATACCAGTTATTAACAATGTCTAAGGGAGTAACACACGAGAGACCAATACATGATAGATAAACAAGGGACAGTAATGTCAAAATGAAATGTTTATGATTCATAACAACTTCCCAATTTACTTTTATTATCAAATTTTCTTTGTTCTGTTTATATCCTTTGTTGAAGAGCAACTCTAGTTAGGCTGATAGGAACTTAGGAAGGTGCACATGTCTTTAGCAGTCTATGACAGCATTATTTAGCTAAAGACACATGCACGCTTCTGAGCTTACCTAGGATTACTTCTTAACAAAAGGATACCAAGAAAACTAAGCAAAATTAATATAAATAGAAGCAATATGGAAATTAGTTTAAGATTTCATGCTCTAACCCAGAGCTTTCCAAACTTTTCATGTTGGTGACACACTTTGTAGACCTACATCATTTCGCGACACAGTAATTCAGTTGTACTAGCAAAAAGGAGGTTAAACTAACTTGTTTTAAGAGATAAGGACACATACATAAATTATATAATAACAAAATGTATTTACAAGTAACAGTAAGTATGTGCAAGAATTAAAAAAAAGTTTAATAACACCAATAGCTACTTACTATTTTAATGGGATGTATGAGGTTGATGGGATAAACAGTTTCGGAATATTTGGTGGAATATTAGATAAAGACACTCGCATTTCATCATCAAGCATTTTTAAGCTTCCACTTCCTATCCATGTATCAAGAGCAGGAGCAGCAATGCACTACTGGGAACTAGTTGCAAAAAAATCCCACTGACTTCTGCTAAGCGTTTAAGCTGCCACCCTCAGAGCTCTGCGAGTCCGACTGACTACTGCCCGGGCTGCAAACACACTGCTGTCCCACTCACTGGCTACACTTGCAGTCACGAGCCAATGGTAATAGTTTCAGTTCCCACTGAGCTGTGCCAATTGGTTAAGATGATCTGTGACCCACTAGGTATCAATCACGTGTCAACCATGTGATATGCGTAGCAGGCAGGTGGAAAGTCAGAAACCAAAAAACAATTTAAAAAAAAAATAATTAAATTTAAAAAAATTTGTGCTGAAGCAGGGACACACCTACACACTGCTGCCGACACACTTGTGTGCCCCGACACACAGTTTGGAAAGCACTGGTCTAACCAATCCATGTATGTGTAATTTTGACTTCACTGTCCTTTTAATATATTCAGACCGTGCTTTAGTTCTAGGTCTGCGTTTTAAGTTGCACTTCTGGCTCCTTACATGGAAAAACTGGACTCACTATGAAACAGGACAGATGTTTAGCTAGTTTTGTGTTTCTGGACGCGGTTATCAATTACACCCACAAAACTAAGCACAAATCTTAGCTCATAACCTCTTTAAAAAAAACTTTTTGTAATGAAGGCCAAGCTCTCAACCAGAGAACAAACAAAAGCATACTGAAATAGCAAGTCCCCATTGCAGGAGCAGCCTCTTTTATCACAAAACGCTTTTCACAAGAACTTTCCTGCATTATATCAGCCTGGTTCCATGCACACATTTGGCCACCAATCGGCAAGCACTACACAGGTGCTGAACCAAAAATGGGCTGCCTCCTAAGCTTTTATTTCTCCTTTTTAAATAAAGATTCCAAGAGAACGAAGAAAAAAATGATAATAGGAGTAAATTTCGAAAGTTGCTTAAAATTGCTGCTCTATCTGAATCATGAAAGAAAAAAAATTGGGTTTTGTGTCCCTTTCAGATAAGTTTCAAAATCTAGCGTGTTTTATTGAACTAGCAAAAGGAATATATATAGCAGCTCAAGTGCCATTATGAACTCAATTTAATTAATTGCCATGTTACATGCACAAAATTCCAGCTCGTGAGGCACACAACGATTGGAGGAAGCCGGATCAAAATGGTAAATATTTTAAAAAAGAAGTGTAATTGTAAAGTTTAATGACTTAAAGTGCCCATGTTTTTAAGAGTATTTTTAAATACTGGCCCTTAAATCATTCAACTTTACAATCACTTTAACATTAGGTCCTATTTCATTTTACAATCACTTTAACATTAGGTTGATTCTAAAATACTAGCTGTTAAAAAATGGCCCATTTTATCCCCTACCACTCACTTCAACTGCACAATGTTTTATTGAACATATCTTCAAGTTGCATGGTTTACCTACTGATATCACCACTGACAGAGGTTCACAGTTCACTTCTAAGTTTTGGTCCCATTTCTGTGAACAACTTCAAATAAAACAAAGCTACAGTACTTCATATCACCCCCAAACCAATGGGCAAACAGTTTTTAAGATGCTATTGCAATTTTCAGCAGGACAATTGGACAACACTTCTTCCTTTACACTTCTTCCTTTTTTCTTATAACAACTCCATTAACTCTTCAACTAAAGCCACTCCTTTCTTTTTGAATAAAGGTTACCATCCTAGGAATCACTTTTATCCTACCAAACAAACGTCTTGTCCAACTGTAAATGGTACTTTGGACAAATTAAAAGAAGTCCACCAAAAGTTGAAGGACATCATTAAACAATCTCAAGAGTATAAAAAATTCTACTATGATAGAAGACACAGGAAACCTCCTCCTACCAAGTAGGCAGTCACGTTTGGCTCTCCACTAAACATTTGAGATTAAATACACCAAGTAAAAACTTTACAAGTCTGTCTATAGGACCTTTCACTGTGATAAAGGTTATTAATGACAATGCTGTAGTATTGGATCTACCAACATCGTATAAAATACATAATAGTTTCCATGTTTCTCTACTGAAGCCTTACATACCTACCAGAAATCCACCAAAGGATTTGAAAACATCAACTTTGCAGGTTCAACCTGAACAGGAATTTGAGGTTGCTTCCATCATGGACTCAAGAAAATACCGTGGACAATTGCAGTATCTAGTCCATTGGAAGGGGTATTCCAATACTGATGATACTTAGGAGCCTTCCACCAACCTCTCGGCTCCAAGACTGGTTTTGCTTTTCCATCCTAGAAATCCCCAGCATCCTAGAGCCTGATCCACTGAGTGGCTCTTTGAGGAGGGTGTTCTGTCATGTAATTTCCCCTTTTGTTCACTACATGTTGTACTATACCTTTAATTCACCTATTCCATCTAACAGGAACAGGTATAAAAGGCTCCTCCCTTCACTACTTCATTGCTTGGTAATCTATCGTTGTACTTAACATTGAGTCTCACATCTTGTTAAGTGAATTTTTCCAGGTTCCAGAGTTTCGTCTCTTACTTGTTGTTGTTTTTCCTTTAATTCCTTCATTTGGGATTGTTTCTGATAAATTTAGCTAAGTGAGGCTTTCTTCTTATACACTGGATATTTAAACTACTAAAGTTATGATATTCACTTGCCTCAAGCCGTCTCTCAGCTATTCTACTGATCAAGGAGTCTCCTCCCCCCTGCTGCAACAGAGCCGAAGCTTGGATCATCCATGTCACCCAGGTGATCTTATTACAGAGTTTCCTATGGTTATTTCGGCTTCTGACTTTTGACTCACCTCTCAGCATTACTGACGACTTCCTCAACTTCAATACTCACAGTGACTGACATCTCAGATACTAAATTATCCAGGTACTATATTCTCCTTACATGCATTTAATACTGAACTGCCATTTTTGTTACTTGGTATTTCAAAGCACGCTACTATGAATACTCATGAGAAACATCCGGTTTCAATTATAAACTGAAACACGACCTTGTTCAACGTTCGTAAGGATTTTCTTGTTGCAACTTAGTGTCGCTTTATTTGCATTAGTACTAGGATTTGCTTTAAACTAGAGATCTCAATATTGATATAAAACTTGACTACTATCTAAATGGGGAGTATTTTAACACTTTTTCATAAATGTATACACTCTCTATTCAGTATACTAAATGCTAAATCTAACCTACCAGTTTATTAGGAATTAAACTTGGGAGGTTAGAAACAGCTACAAACTAAACATCAAAAGTATTGCTCACAGATTTTTTCTCTTAAACATATCATTTCTGTTGATTCCATAGGAGACGTGAAAAGTTTGTCACAGGTATAGAAGAGATAAGGTAATACATTGTTTATTCACCATTTTTCTCTCCAAATATTGCTCTTTGGTTTATGGACAGATATAAGAAAATAAGCATGTATATGTACACAATGTGATACAATAATGAAATCTGATAATACCCAACAAATATAAGATAAAGAAGGATGTATATGTACACAATGTGATACAGTAATGAGATCGGATTATACCTACAGATATAAGATAAAGACACATGTATATGTACACAATGTGATACAGTAATGAGATCTTATTATACCTACATATATAACATAAAGACACATGTATATGTACACAATGTGATAAAGTAATCAGATCTGATTATACCTAGAGATAAAAGATAAAGACACATGTATATGTACACACTGTGATAAGGTAATGAGATCTGATTATGCCTACAGATATAAGATAAAGACACATGTATATGTACACAATGTGATACAGTAATGAGATCTGATTATACCTACATATATAACATAAAGACACATGTATATTTACACTGTGTGATAAAGTAATGAGATCTAATTATACCTACAGATATACGATAAAGACACATGTTTATGTACACAATGTGATACAGTAATGAGATCTGATTATACCTACATATATAACATAAAGACACATGTATATTTACACTGTGTGATAAAGTAATGAGATCTGATTATGCCTACAGATATAAGATAAAGACACATGTATATGTACACAATGTGATACAGTAATGAGATCTGATTATACCTACATATATAACATAAAGACACATGTATATTTACACTGTGTGATAAAGTAATGAGATCTGATTATACCTACAGATATGAAATAAAGACACATGTATGTGTATGCAATGTGATAAAGTAATGAGATCTGATTATACCTACAGATATAAGATAAATACACATGTATATGTACACAGTGTGATAACGTAATGAGATCTGATTATAGCTACAGATATAAGATAAAGACACATGTATATGTACACAGTGTGATAAAGTAATGAGATCTGATTATACCTACAGATATAAGATTAAGACACATGTATATGTACACAATGTGATACAGTAATGAGACCAATTATACCTACAGATATAAGATAAAGACACATGTATATGTACACAATGTGATAACTTAATGAGATCTGATTATACCTACAAGCTTAACCCATTTTATTAGGTTGTGGCTTCAAAACACAAAATAACATAATTTATGTAAGAACTTACCTGATAAATTCATTTCTTTCATATTAGCAAGAGTCCATGAGCTAGTGACGTATGGGATATACATTCCTACCAGGAAGGGCAAAGTTTCCCAAACCTTAAAATGCCTATAAATACACCCCTCACCACACCCACAAATCAGTTTAACGAATAGCCAAGAAGTGGGGTTATAAGAAAAAAGTGTGAAAGCATAAAAAATAAGGAATTGGAATAATTGTGCTTTATACAAAAAAATCATAACCACCACAAAAAAGGGTGGGCCTCATGGACTCTTGCTAATATGAAAGAAATGAATTTATCAGGTAAGTTCTTACATAAATTATGTTTTCTTTCATGTAATTAGCAAGAGTCCATGAGCTAGTGACGTATGGGATAATGACTACCCAAGATGTGGATCTTTCCACGCAAGAGTCACTAGAGAGGGAGGGATAAAATAAAGACAGCCAATTCCTGCTGAAAATAATCCACACCCAAAATAAAGTTTAATGAAAACATAAGCAGAAGATTCAAACTGAAACCACTGCCTGAAGTACTTTTCTACCAAAAATTGCTTCAGAAGAAGAAAACACATCAAAAATTGTAGAATTTAGTAAAAGTATGCAAAGAGGACCAAGTTGCTGCTTTGCGAATCTGATCAACCGAAGCTTCATTCCTAAACGCCCAGGAAGTAGAAACTGACCTAGTAGAATGAGCTGTAATCCTTCGAGGCGGAGTTTTACCCGACTCGACATAGGCATGATGAAATAAAGATTTCAACCAAGATGCCAAAGAAATGGCAGAAGCTTTCTGGCCTTTTCTAGAACCGGAAAAGATGACAAATAGACTAGAAGTCTTTCGGAAGGACTTAGTAGCTTCAACATAATAATACAAAGCTCTAACAGCATCCAAAGAATGCAATGATTTCTCCTTAGAATTCATAGGATTAGGACATAATGAAGGAACCACAATTTCTCTACTAATGTTGTTAGAATTCACAACCTTAGGTAAAAAATTCAAAAGAAGTTTGCAGCACCGCCTTATCCTGATGAAAAATCAGGAAAGGAGACTCACAAGAAAGAGCAGATAATTCAGAGACTCTTTTGGCAGAAGAGATGGCCAAAAGAAACAAAACTTTCCAAGAAAGTAATTTAATGACCAAAGAATACATGAGTTCAAAAGGAGGAGCTTGAAGAGCCCCCCAGAACCAAATTCAAACTCCAAGGAGGAGAAATTGACTTAATGACAGGTTTTATACGAAGCAAAGCTTGTACAAAACAATGAATATCAGGAAGATTATCAATCTTTCTGTGAAAAAGAACAGAAAGAGCAGAGATTTGTCCATACAAGGAACTTGCGGACAAACCTTTATCTAAACCATCCTGAAGAAAACTATAAAATTCTCGGTATTCAAAAAGAATGCCAAGAAAAATGATGAGAAAGACACTAAGAAATATAAGTCTTCCAGACTCTATAATATATCTCTCTAGATACAGATTTACGAGCCTGTCACATAGTATCAATCACAGAGTCAGAGAAACCTCTTTGACCAAGAATCAAGCGTTCAAACTCCATACCTTAAAATTTAAGGATTTGAGATCCTGATGGAAGAAAGGACCTTGCGACAGAAAGTCTGGTCTTAACGGAAGAGTCCACAGCTGGCAAGAGGCCATCCGGACAAGATCCGCATACCAAAACCTGTGAGGCCATGCTGGAGCTACCAGCAGGACAAACGAGCATTCCTTTAGAATCTTGGAGAATACTCTTGGAAGAAGAACTAGAGGCGGAAAGATATAGGCAGGATGATACTTCCAAGGAAGTGATAATGCATCCACTGCCTCCGCCCGAGGATCCCAGGATCTGGACAGATACCAGGGAAGTTTCTTGTTTAGATGAGAAGCCATCAGATCTATTTCTGGGAGTTCCCACATTTGAACAATCTGAAGAAATACCTCTGGGTGAAGAGACCATTCGCCCGGATGCAACGTTTGGCGACTGAGATAATCCGCTTCCCAATTGTCTATACCTGGGATATGAATCGCAGAGATTAGACAGGAGCTGGATTCTGGCCAAACCAAAATTTGAGATACTTCTTTCATAGCCAGAGGACTGTGAGTCCCTCCTTGATGATTGATGTATGCCACAGTTGTGACATTGTCTATCTGAAAACAAATGAACAACTCTCTCTTCAGAAGAGGCCAAGACTGAAGAGCTCTGAAAATTGCACGGAGTTCAAAAATATTGATCGTAATCTCACCTCCTGAGATTCCCAAACCCCTTGTGCCGTCAGAGACCCCCACACAGCTCCCCAACCTGTAAGACTTGCATCTGTTGAGATTATAGTCCAGGTCGGAAGAACAAAGAAGCCCCCTGAACTAAACGATGGTGATCTGTCCACCACGTCAGAGAGTGTCGTATAATCGGTTTAAAGATATTAATTGAGATATCTTTGTGTAATCCCTGCACCATTGGTTCAGCATACAGAGCTGAAGAGGTCTCATGTGAAAACGAGCAAAGGAAATCGCATCCGATGCGGGAGTCCTAAGACCTAAAATTTCCATGCATAAGGCTACCAAAGGGAATGATTGTGACTGAAGGTTTTGACAAGCTGATATCAATGTTAAACTTCTCTTGTCTGACAAGGACAGAGTCATAGACACTGAATCTATCTGGAAACCTAAAAAGGTTACCCTTGTCTGAGGAATCAATGAATTTTTTGGTAAATTGATCCTCCAACCATGATCTTGAAGAAACAACACAAGTCGATTCGTATGAGATTCTGCGAAAATGTGAAGACTGAGCAAGTACCAAGATATCGTCCAAATAAGGAAATACCAAAACCCTGTTCTCTGATTACAGACAGAAGGGCACCGAGAACCTTTGAAAAAATTCTTGGAGCTGATGCTAGGCCAAACGGTAGAGCCACAAAACTGGTAATGCTTGTCTAAAAAGAGAATCTCAGAAACTAAAAGTGATCTGGATGAATCGGAATATGCAGATATGCATCCTGCAAAACTATTGTAGACATATAATGCCCTTGCTAAACAAAAGGCAGGATAGTCCTACAGTTACCATCTTGAATGTTGGTATACTTACATAACGATTCAATATTGATAGATCCGGAACTGGTCTGAAGGAATTGACCTTCTTTGGTACAATGAAGAGATATAATAAAACCCCAGCCCCTGTTCCAGAACTGGAACTGGCATAATTACTCCAGCCAACTCTAGATCTGAAACACATTTCAGAAATGCTGAGCCTTTGCTGGGTTTACTGGGACACGGGAAAGAAAAAAATCTCTTTGCAGGAGGCCTTAACTTGAAGCCAATTCTGTACCTTTCTGAAACAATGTTCTGAAACCAGAGATTGTGAACGGAATTGATCCAAATTTCTTTGAAGAAAATGTAATCTGCCCCATACCAGCTGAGCTGGAATGAGGGCCGCACCTTCATGGGTACTTAGGAGCTGGCTTTAGGTTTCTATAAGGCTTGGATATATTCCAAACTGGAAATGGTTTCCAAACTGATACCGCTCCTGAGGATGAAGGATCAGGCTTTTGTGAGGAAAGGAACAAAAACGATTATTAGACCTAAATTTACCTTAGATTTTTTTATCCTTTGGTAAAAAAGTTCCCTTCCCTCCAGTAACAGTTGAGATAATAGAATCCAACTGAAAACCGAATAATTTATTACCCTGGAAAGAAAGGGAAAGCAAAGTTGACTTAGAAGACATATCAGCATTCCAAGTTTTAAGCCATAAAGCTCTTCTAGCTAAAATAGCTAGAGACATATACCTGACATCAACTCTAATGATATCAAAAGATGGTATCACAAATAAAATTATTAGCATGTTATAGAATAATAATAATGCTATAAAATTATGATCTGTTACTTGTTGCGCTAAAGCTTCTAACCAAAAAGTTGAAGCTGCAGCAACATCCACTAAAAATATAGCAGGAGTAGAGACAGCCCCATTAACCTTAGGGATTTTGTCCCAAAAAACTCTAATCTGTCAGATGGCACAGGATATAATTGCTTAAAACGTTTTAGAAGGAGTAAATGAATTACCCAAATTATTCCATTCCCTGGAAATTACTTCAGAAATAGCATCAGGGAGAGAAAACACTTCTGGAATAACTACAGGAGATTTAAAAACCTTATTTAAACGTTTAGATTTAGTATCAAGAGGACCAGAATCCTCTATTTCTAATGCAATTAATACTTCTTTAAATAAAGAACGAATAAATTCAATCTTGAACAAATACAAAGATTTATCAGCATCAACCTCTGAGACAGAAACCTCTGAACCAGAAGAACCATTATCAGTATCAGAATGATGATGTTCATTTAAAAATTCATCTGAAAAAAGAGAAGTTTTAAAAGACTTTTATGTATACTAGAATGAGAAATAACAGACATAGCCTTCTTAATGGATTTAAAAATAAAATCTCTTATGTTATCAGGAACACTCTGAAAATTAGATGTTGACGGAACAGCAACAAGTAATGTAACAGTACTAAAGGAAATTTTATCTGCATTAATAAGTTTGTCATGACATGCAATACAAACAACAGCTGGAGAAACAGATACCAAAAGTTTATAGCAGATACACTTAGCTTGGTAGCTCCAGCACCGGGCAGCGATTTTCCTGAAGTATCTTCTGACTCAGTTGCAACGTGGAACATCTTGCAATATGTAATAGAAAAAACAACATATAAAGCAAAATTGATCAAATTCCTTAAATGACAGTTTCAGGAATGGGAAAAAAATGCCAGTGAACAAGCTTCTAGCAACCAGAAGCAATAAATAATGAGACTTAAATAATGTGGAGACAAAAATGACGCCCATATTTTTTTAGCGCCAAATAAGACGCCCACATTATTTGGCGCCTAAATGCTTTTGGCGCCAAAAATGACGCCACATCCGGAACACCGACACTTTTGACGCAAAAAAACGTCAAAAAATGACGCAACTTCCGGCGACACGTATGACGCCGGAAACAGAAAAAAAATTTTGCGCCAAAAAAGTCCGCGCCAAGAATGACGCAATAAAATGAAGCATTTTCAGCCCCCGCGAGCCTAACAGCCCACAGGGAAAAAGTCAAATTTTTTAAGGTAAGAAAAAATGATTGATTCAAATGCATTATCCCAAATATGAAACTGACTGTCTGAAAATAAGGAATGTTGAACATCCTGAGTCAAGGCAAATAAATGTTTGAATACATATATTTAGAACTTTATAAAAAAAGTGCCTAACCATAGCTTAGAGTGTCACAGAAAATAAGCTTACTTACTTACCCCAGGACACTCATCTACATGTTGTAGAAAGCCAAACCAGTACTGAAACGAAAATCAGCAGAGGTAATGGTATATATATAAGAGTATATCGTCGATCTGAAAAGGGAGGTAAGAGATGAATCTCTACGACCGATAACAGAGAACCTATGAAATAGACCCCGTAGAAGGAGATCATTGCATTCAAATAGGCAATACTCTCCTCACATCCCTCTGACATTCACTGCACGCTGAGAGGAAAACCGGGCTCCAACCTGCTGCGGAGCGCATATCAACGTAGAATCTAGCACAAACTTACTTCACCACCTCCATAGGAGGCAAAGTTTGTAAAACTGATTTGTGGGTGTGGTGAGGGGTGTATTTATAGGCATTTTAAGGTTTGGGAAACTTTGCCCCTCCTGGTAGGAATGTATATCCCATACGTCACTAGCTCATGGACTCTTGCTAATTACATGAAAGAAAAGCTAGTTTATACTCTGCAGTTGTAAAAAAAATCGTTGGAAACACATTAATTAAAAATATATTTTACAGTATACTGTCATTTTAAGCTCCTAAAGATTTGTGCTGCACCACATTTATTGTCGGGTACTGTGGGAAATATTTTATAAACAGGTCAAATCCATTATAGCAACAGTAAAGCAATTCTTACTACAGTCTGCTGATGTTTTGTAAAATATCAATTTAATAGAGGACCATAGAAATGTACAGTAGGCATCAAATTAAACAAATAAACATTTGTAAATTAAATATAAAACTACATTTGTGTAAATAATGAATCCAAATGAGAACCTAGAAAATATACTATCACAAATAAATTAGCAGTGCAAAAACATGTCAATCTAATTACTGAAAATACCGGAATATTTTGAATTATTTGAACCCCAAAAATGTTGTTTATGTTGAAATTATTTTTATTTCCATATCACAGCATAAATAACAATATATACATCCTGAGAGCAATTATTACAGTGCCTCAGACAATGTGTCATCTTAAATCAACATGGGAACATTTTTAACTCATAAATCCTTAACATTGATCTATGATAGATATCATGAGTAATGATCATTAACAAACCTAAATAAGAAATAAAAAAGAGAAAAAAGAAAAAGAAAATAAAAACAAAAATAAGAATACAAATAAACATTAAATCATGTCTGTGTTGTCAATCAATTATGTCTGGGATCTAAGCTGAGTGCGTCATTTGGCCAATTTATAACTATGAGCATCTAGTTTATAGAGTTTTTACCATAATCTTCTATTTGTGGATTCTGTCACCTGACCGTCATTGTTGAATGCATTATCCAATAGAACCATATTTTGTTAAACTGTGTAGTGTCTCCTTGTATCCATGCTACCCTTTCCGATAGTGTGTATATGTCTTTTATTTTGTCTAGTACTTCTTTCCAAGTAGGGGGACCTTCCTTCCAGTGCCTCGCTATGCACACTCTAGTGGTCGTGCAGAGTATTTTAATGAATTTATTAATGGTGGGGTTCAGGTTGGGCAATCGCCTATGAAGAAGTGCTTGGTCTATGGTTAGTACTATTCGTTCGTCTAAAACTTTACTGAGGAGATCATTGAGCATTCTCCAAATATTTTTGATGGGTTCGCAATCCCACCACATATGTTTATAAGAACCCTGTATCCCACAGCCTCTATAGCATAATTTGGACTTATTTATTGAATAGTGTGATGTTTTTAGGGGCGTAAGATACCAACGAAATGTTGTTTTTATAGTATTTTCCCTATGGTCCGCACTAATAAGCCCCTTACAGGATTCGAAATATAATTGGTCCCATTCATCTTTTGAAATCTGATCTGCCCCGTCTTCTTCCCATTTTATCGCTATGGACGATTTTTCTCGGTGTAATGTGTGTCCTGAATTGCTATATAAAGTTTAGAAATGAGCTGCTTTTCCCTAGTCGGGTTTGAGCATATTCTTTCCATAACTGTGGGTGGGTGTTTCCCACGGGAGATATCATACTTATTAAGGGCAGAAGAGATTTGGAGGTATAGGAACCAATGTAGTTTGAGTGGGGTTATTAGCTCCTGAAGGTGATTGAATGAAATGATTTGTGAGTGAATGAGAAAGTCTGCCACCCGGTAAAGACCTTTATTAGCCCACTTATCTAATGTGTTGTGAGTTTCCTTGGGAAGCAGGAGTCTGATCGGTTTGACCCAGGTGCCTGGAGGCAACATCGTTGGGTGTTTAGTTAATTGTTCCCAGTGTGAAAGTGTATCTAATGTTGAGGGTAGGCTACGGCTATCTTGGTGTATATCTTTCTTGGAGTTCCACAGAAGGTCATCCGTGTAATCCAATTCTATACTGTCAGTTTCTATTTTTGTCCAGAGAATCTCTCTTAGTGGTTTCTGGAGGAGCGAGGCTTGTGCTGTCCTAGCTGCTAGATAGTAAGCTTGTAAGTGTGGCATTCCTACTCCACCTAGACGTCGGTGTCTAGTTAATATATGGGATGCTATCCTAGCATTACCATCTCCTCTTAAGAATGAGATTAGTTCTGATTGTAGTTTCTGGAGCTCCGAGGAAGGGACCCTGATCGGCAGTGCTCTAAAGAGGTACAAGATCCTCGGGAGCACATTCATTTTTATGGACGAAAGGCGTCCGTACCACGAGAAGGTCCCCTTCCTCCAGGATCCAAGATCTCGTCTAATAGATTGAAATAGTGGGGTATAATTTAGCTTGTACAAATCATCGTGAATGTCTGAGATTTTTGTCCCTAGGTAGGTGAGCGAGCTCTTGACCCATTTAATATTGAAGTTGATTTCTATCAGTTTTTTGACATGGGGGGTTAGTGTTAGTGGCAGGGCCTCACATTTGTCAACATTTATCTTATACCCCGAAATCTCTGCAAAATTTTGTAGGATCTGATAAAGGTTAGTCAGGGAGTTGAATGGGTCTGTCAGGGTCAATAAGACGTTATCCGCAAAGAGCGAGAGCTTATATTCTGAGTTACGGATCTTTACTCCTTTAATATCATTTGCGTTTCTAATGGCTGCTGCTAGTGGTTCCATGCATAGGGCGAACAGGAGTGGTGAGAGGGGACAACCTTGTCTTGTACCGTTCTTTATATCTATGGTCCTGGACATGTATCCTGCTGCACTAACCGTTGCTTTAGGGTTTGAATATATCCCTTTTAGTGCTTTCATGAAGGAACCCTCAAAACCCATTGTGGTGAGTATTTGGAACATATAGGTCCAGTCTATTCGATCGAACGCCTTCTCCGCGTCCAGTGAAAGGAGCAGAGAAGGCGTTCCTTTCCTTTTCAGATGGTCGGCTAGGTCTATAGTTCTACGCACGTTATCTGGGGCTTCCCTATCCTTAATAAAACCTACCTGGTCGGGATGGACCAGGCGGGGTAGTAGCGTCTGGAGTCTGTTTGCCAGGATTTTTGTCAAGATCTTGAGATCCTGATTGATCAACGATATGGGTCTGTAATTATTACACCACCTAGGGTCCTTTCCTGGTTTTGGGATGACTATGATCTTGGCTCGGAGTAGATCAATGGGAATATCGGAACCTAGCATGATGTCATTGTATAATTTCTGTAGGTGGGTTATTAGGGGTGTTTTAAATAACTTGTAGTACTCGCTGGGTAGGCCATCGGGGCCTGCCGCTTTGCCTGCTTTTAGTTCCTTAATGACATTGAGGATCTCTTGTACAGAAATCTCCGCATTGAGGATATCATTCTCCTCAGGGGTGATTGTGGGAAGGTTAGCTTGATTTAAGAATCTAGATAATAGTCTATGTGTCCTGTCAGTGTGATGTACTTTTTGCCCATCATATAGTGACTCGTAATAGTTTGCAAATATATATTAGCAATTTTTTGGGGATTCGACGTCTGAGTGCCCTCTTGTGTGTATAGATTGGTTATAGAATATAATTTTGTTCTATTTCGAAGTTTATTGGCTAGATATTTATCCGGCTTATTAGAGTATAAAAAGTAGTTTGCTTTTAGTTTTTGGAGGGTTCTCATCGCCGAATCGTTTAAGATTTTTGACAGAAGTTTTCTTTTAGCCTGGAGGGATCTAAATGTGATGTTAGATAGCGTGTTTTTGTGTTGGGTTTCTAATGTAGAGATTTCTGAGTGAAGTTGTTTAATGTTTCTATTAGCTATGGTGGTGATCCTAGCTTTTTCCTTTATCAGAATCCCCCTAATAAATGGCTTATGTGCAGCCCATGGGTTGAGTGAGTTAACAGTGGAATCAGCATTGGTAGACCAGTATTCTTTCATTAATTTTCCTAACTCAGTGTGAAATTGTTTGTTATGGAGTATGGAGGGGTCAAATGTCCAGTACTTCTGACGTTGATTATCAATTAGCCCTGTCATGGATAGTTGGACTATCGAATGGTCTGACCAGACACAAGGGTGGATATTAGAAGTAATAATATTTGGTATTAAGGTCTGGCTAGTCCATATATAATCCAATTTTGTGTAGCTGTTGTGGGCATGTGAATAAAATGTATGGTCTGTAGTGTTACCAAACAATGTTTCCCATGTGTCCAGAAGGTTATGTTCTGACATTGATTCTCTTATAGATTTCATTATGGATAATAGCCTAAGTTGTTTATTTGAGGGTTTAGTTATCGTCTTAGAATAATGAGTAGAGATATTAATGTTAAAGTCTCCACCAAGTATAATTCTGGAGTGGGACCATTGTGTTAACATATGGGAGATCTGTCGAAAAAAGGTGTGCTGCCCTTCATTTGGGGCGTATACGTTGCAGAGTGTGATTTTCATACCTTGTGTGCGGCCCCTGACAATGAGGAACCTTCCCTCAGTGTCTCTTATGACCTCATCAGTTTCGAATTGTAGGGAGGAATGCAAAAGTATTGAGACCCCTCTTTTTTTCTGTTCTATTGTGGAGTGGAAGTGGGTTGGATAGTGTCGGTGCCAGTATTTAGGGATCAGGGTTTGTGTGAAATGTGTCTCCTGGAGAAAGATGATCTTGGCTTTCAATTTTATATATTGGGTAAGGGCTATCTTACGTTTGATATTGGTGTTAAGGCCTCTCACGTTGTGTGAGAGAATAATGAGGTCATTGGTCATAGGAGTTGAGCGTGTAACTATATCTTATGGTAACAGTCTTACAGGTATATGGTAGGTGTGGTATCAGTCGGTGTTTATACTCTGTTTGACAAACATTTAACGGCCACACAAACATGAGAACATAAATAAAAAATAAACTTATTAACATATAAACCTTGAAACATAAAAATCTCGTATTAAAATACAAAAAATTGAACATTCAACTAGATGTAGGGAGCTGCCACGACCGCCACCCCGAGGCGACATTAGAGAGAAAGAGAGAGAAAAGAAGAAAATGGGGTAGAACCAGCCCAGGGCAGCGGTCATGGGAGCGGAAGCAAATCGGCATATTTTCATAACAGGCAATAGGAATATGACTAATGCTTAAGCCTCTTTCATTTTTCTAATAAAAGTGTAGCTTGTAGGAGCAGATGTTAAGTCTAAACATGATAAACAAGACAAAACCTAATAAACAAGGGTTTAATCACCCTTAGTCCGTATGGAAGGTCTAGTTTTGGCAGCTGTAAGGGAAAAATATTACTTTCTGCAAGTCAAATGCAGGGAAGAGGGGAAGGGTAAAAGAGAAGAGAGGAATAAATTCATCAGATTATACTCATCTGATCAAAAATTTGCTTCCATCACGGATCTTGCAGTAGGATCTTTCTTGTTATCTAGAGTCACCAGTCACTTTGGTCTTTTCTTTTGCACTGTGGTCCACTTGGTTCTTTTGTGGATGTTTTCCCTGGTCGGGTTAGGAGCCTCTTCTGCATTTTGCTTGGAGAGCGGTAGATCTGGAGGTTCTAGATTCAGGTAAGAGCATGCTTCTGAAATGTCCTGTCGTTTTCTGATTGTGAGCATTTTACCTTCGTGTAGAATAATTAAGGCAAATGGAAAGCCCCACCTGTAGGGTATTTGATTTTTACGGAGCAACAAGGTTAAGGGCTTCATGGAGTATCGCTTCTGAAGTGTTTGCGCACATAGGTCCTGGAAGAATTGGATTACTGAGCCCTGGAACTTGAATGTTGGATTCTGCCTAGCCGCTGAGAGAATTGCTTCCTTATCTGGAAAACGTAATAGCTTAACTATGACATCCCTTGGTGGTTGATCTCCTTTGGGCTTGGCCTTTAGGGCTCTATGTGCTCTTTCGATTTGAAAGTGATCTTCTTCTGTGTGGCCTGTGATGGCCTTGAATAGCTGTTGTAAATAGCTTTGTAGGTCCGTAGGTGCTATGGATTCCGGGATTCCTTTGAGTCTGATGTTACACCTTCTCGTGCGGTTTTCTATATCCTCCAATTTGTCTTTAAGCTCTTCTATTTCTTGCTTGTGGGTCTGGACTTGTTGTGATACCTTGTCTGCTGTTTCATCTCTTATATTTTCACTTTCCTCCAGTGTATCTACTCTCATGCCTAGCTCCTGTATGTCTTGTTTTAGTTCCGTTAGACTCTCAGTCATTTTTGTTTGTATGGAGTCTAGTTTTGTCCACATTTTTTCGAAATTCATGTTGATATCTTGTTTAGACACTAGATCTCTCAAATCTGCTTTAGTGAGTGGTGTAAGGTCGAGTGTGCTAGATCCTTCAATAAAGGATTGGTCTGAAGAGATCGTTA
The DNA here is from genome assembly GCF_027579735.1 of Bombina bombina. NCBI lineage: Eukaryota > Metazoa > Chordata > Amphibia > Anura > Bombinatoridae > Bombina > Bombina bombina. The sequence goes on from NC_069505.1 coordinate 177,728,456, forward strand.
TGTCCGATTCTGGGGGTTCTGTGGTCTTATCCCCTTTAGATGATTTGAAAAAGAGAGTGGAAGCAGTTTGTTTGCCTGTTAAACCCGTTTTCTTTACTTGTCTAGACGACATTTTAGGTGCGTTGGCTTTCAGTTTTGGCTTATTGGCTGGGGAGTGCGAAATAGGATAAACCAGTCTTTTCCGGTGTTATGAGAGCCCTTAGTTAAATATTAGCCACTGTGGTTATAAGTAATCTGTCAGCAAAAGCGCCATCAACCATTTAAAAGTTATTTATTGCATGTTATTCAGAAACTTTTCTTGGGCTATGGTTGCTGAAAGTCTGTATGTTCCAAATTATAGTTTAATGTTTGGTAATGCTCGACTCATGTGCTCCTCTGGGAAGTGTTTTTTTTTTTTTTAGCACTGCCTTTCCTATTTGTGCGAATAGATTGTTTTTAAATGTGCACTGGAAAAAGCATAAGTCTTCCTCCCACCCTTCTTATTATTAAAGGAATCAAGTGAATATGACTGCTATTGAGTAATTGTTGCAAACAACTTTGAGTCCTTTGCTATGGTGAAGATATCGATGGGTAGGGGAGGCAAATTATGTCGGCTTCGCGCCGTGATTGTTAAAGTCTGTGCATTTTGGGACTGTTATATATTTGTAACTCCTTATCTTCTTATGTCGTGCATTAGCTTGGACCAAGTGGCAGTGTTAGCTCAGTGGTTTTAATTATAGAAATCTCACCCATCTGCGTGTTGTTCCCTTGGTCCGTGTCTTATCTCGGCTGAGAGACTGAAGAGCTGCAGCGCTGTGTGGAAAGCAAGATGGCGTCAGCGCCATGTCCGTGGCGGTAACTGTTGCTCCTGTATTCTCCAGAATTTTACCCCTCGAGCATATTCTCGGGTCCTCTCTGGTTCATCAATAAGATCCCCTCTGTCTCCCACCGTGGAGTATGATAATTTTAGCCGATTTCTGTAGTGCCGGTAAGCTTCCGCTCAGTTCCCCACACGGAGCTCCAAACTTATGCGGCCATCTCCGTCTCTAGCCAGGCCACGCCCCCCAAAAATGTTGTTTAAAAGGCAAAAGATGCAGAATGTCAGATGAAGGTCGGCTAGCGCTGCCACGTGCGCAGCTTTTAAAACAATTTTGTTTAAACAGTTGTATAATCTCTGCACAGTTCTAAGGTTAAGCAGTTGCATAACGTCTACACTGTTCTAAGGGCTGTTAATACCCAGACAGATGTCAGGATAGAACTAATTAACAGTAAAATACAAACACCTTCATATATGCTCAAGTGCTTTGGGAAAGCGAAAATTAACCTCACATAGGTCAAGTTCACTTCAGGGGGTTGATCCGATAAAAATCGTTGCCCGCAAAAGCTGGCGACGCCAATATTTGCGCGGGTTTGGTATCCTATATACGGCGTAACCTAGAAGTTACGCGCGTATATTTCTGCCGTCGCCCGTAGTTTTTTGGACCATAGGCAGGTATACCAAACCCGCGCAGTTTGGTATCCAATATACAGCGTAAGGACTTACGTGGCGAAAATGGAGAAATCTTACTCCATTTTCACCTCGCCACAAAAAGCAGCCGTAAGAAGCCTTACGCTGACTATTGGAGCCCCGTAACTCCCTAAACTGGCTGCTAAAATAAACCTAACACCTAACGCATGCGCAATGTCTATCTCCCTGTCAACCGCGATCTGCTAAATAAAACCTAACACCTAACGCATGCGCAATGTCTATCTCCCTGTCAACCGCGATCTGCTAAATAAAACCTAACACCTAACGCATGCGCAATGTCTATCTCCCTGTCAACCGCGATCCCCCGCCGCAATCCCTAATAAAGTATTTAACCCCTAAACCGCCATCTACATAAACTAACCCCCTACTGTGAGCCCCTAAAACCGCCACCATCTAACTGATCTATCCCCTAATGTGAACCCCTAAAACCGCCACCATCTAACTGATCTATCCCCTAATGTGAACCCCTTACACCGCCGCCATCTATATTAAAATGATTAACCCCTAATTTAATCTACCTACCCCGCCGCCAGCTATATTATCTATATTAACCCTAAGTATATTATAGTTAATATAGTTATTACATTATATATATTAACTATATTAACCCTAATTATATTAGGGTTAATATAGTTAATATAGTTACTATAGTATATATATAAACTATATTAACTCTATCTAACCCTAACACCCCTAACTAAATTCTTATTAAATAAATCTAATTCATATTATAAACTAAAATATTCCTATTTAAATCTAAATACTTACCTATAAAATAAACTCTAAGATAGCTACAATGTAATTAATAATTACATTGTAGCTATGTTAGGGTTTATATTTATTTTACAGGTAAATTGTTAATTATTTTAACTAGGTATAATAGCTATTAAATAGTTATTAACTATTTAATAGCTACCTAGTTAAAACAATTACCCAATTACCTGTAAAATAAATCCTAACCTAAGTTACAAATACACCTACACTATCAATAAATTAAAGAAACTACAAATATCTATCTAAAAATACAATTAAATAAACTAAACTAAATTACATAAACAAACACTAAATTACAAAAAATAAAAAAAAGATTACAAGATTTTTAAGCTAATTACACCTATTCTAAGCCCCCTAATAAAATAATAAAGCCCCCCAAAATAAAAAAATTCCCTACCCTATTCTAAATTAAAAAAAGTTCAAAGCTCTTTTACCTTACCAGCCCTTAAAAGGGCCTTTTGTGGGGGCATGCCCCAAAGAAAACTGCTCTTTTGCCTGAAAAAAAAAACACAATACCACCCCCCAACATTACAACCCACCACCCACATACCCCTAATCTAACCCAAACCCCCCTTAAATAAACCTAACACTAAGCCCCTGAAGATCTTCCTACCTTGTCTTCACCATGCCAGGTATCAGCCTATCAGATTCAAGTTCAATCCGATTGGCTGAACCAATCAGCCAATCGGATTGAACTTGAATCTGATTGGCTGATTAAATCAGCCAATCAGATTTTTCTACCTTAATTCCGATTGGCTGATAGAATCCTATCAGCCAATCGGAATTTGACGGACGCCATCTTGGATGACGTCATTTAAAGGAACCTCATTCGTCGGGAAGTCGTCGTGCCGGATGGATGCTCCGCGGCGGAGGAGCGAAGAAAGAAGATTGAAGATGCCGATTTGCTTGAAGACATCGCCGATGGAAGAAGACTCTGCCGCTTGCTTGAAGACATCGCCCGGATGGAAGAAGACTTCACTGCCGCTTGCTGGAAGACATCGCCCGGATCGGATGAGGAGTTCGGCCCGGCGTGGTGAAGATAAGGTAGGGAGATCTTCAGGGGGGTAGTGTTAGGTTTATTTAAGGGGGGTTTGGGTTAGATTAGGGGTATGTGGGTGGTGGGTTGTAATATTGGGGGGTGGTATTGTGTTTTTGTTTTCAGGCAAAAGAGCAGTTTTCTTTGGGGCATGCCCCAACAAAAGGCCCTTTTAAGGGCTGGTAAGGTAAAAGAGCTTTGAACTTTTTTTAATTTAGAATAGGGTAGGGAATTTTTTTTATTTTGGGGGGCTTTATTATTTTATTAGGGGGCTTAGAATAGGTGTAATTAGCTTAAAAATCTTGTAATCTTTTTTCTATTTTTTGTAATTTAGTGTTTGTTTTTTTTTGTAATTTAGTTTAGTTTATTTAATTGTATTTTTAGATAGATATTTGTAGTTTCTTTAATTTATTGATAGTGTAGGTGTATTTGTAACTTAGGTTAGGATTTATTTTACAGGTAATTGGGTAATTATTTTAACTAGGTAGCTATTAAATAGTTAATAACTATTTAATAGCTATCATACCTAGTTAAAATAATTAACAATTTACCTGTAAAATAAATATAAACCCTAACATAGCTATAATGTAATTATTAATTATATTGTAGCTATCTTAGGGTTTATTTTATAGGTAAGTATTTAGATTTAAATAGGAATATTTTAATTAATAATATTAATATTAGATTTATTTTAATAAGAGTTTAGTTAGGGATGTTAGAGTTAGATAGGGTTGTTATACTTAATATTAATATATATATATATATATATATATATATATATATATATTATAATAACGATATTAACTATATTAACCCTAATATAATTAGGGTTAATATAGTTAATATATATAATATAGTAATTATATTAACTATATTAACCCTAATATAATTAGGGTTAATATAGTTAATATAGCTGGTGGCGGTGTAGGGGGATTAGATTAGGGGTTAATAATTTTAAAATAGATAGCGGCGGGGTAGGGGCTCACTTTAGGGGGTAGGTAAGGTAGATGGCGGCGGTGTTAGGGGCTCACTTTAGGGGGTTATAGATTTAATATAGCTGGCGGCGGTTTAGGGGTTAATAACTTTATTAGGTTGCGGCGGGGTTTGGGAGCGGCGGTTTAGGGGTTAATACATATTTTATTGTTAGGATAGTGAGGGGGGATAGCGGATAGAGGGTTAGATGTGTCGGGCTATGTTAGGGAGGCGTGTTAGACAGTGCGGGTGATTTAGACTTTAGTCAGGTTTTGTAGGCGCCGGCAGTTTCTAACGTGCTGTAAGTCACTGGCGACGCCAGAAATTTGTACTTGCGCAGATTTCTGGACAGCGCTGGTTTATCCGACTTACGGCACGTTAGCATCTGACGGCGCAGTATATGGGATAGCTCGAGTTGCGAGCTGAAACTGCGGGCGACGCGGGTTCCCTCGCTTGCGCCGCAAACTACGCCGTTTATCGGATCGCGCCCCAGACTGTTCATTCTGAGCTGCAAAGCGCTAAAACTTTCAACCGGTATAAAGTGAAATTGACTTCCAATTTGCATTTGATTCACACTTTCCTTTCCCCTTTTATAACTGCATAAAAACTTCATAATATGTTTAAGGGACTGTAAACTCCTTGTGATTACAAATTTGTCTGCAGTTGTGCAAAAAAAGGAACATATTAGGTAAATGTGATTTTTTTTTAATTAAAGTGATAGTAAACTTTCCTCTTTGTCTAAACAGAACAGAATGTTAGTGATATTTTAGATGGAGTTTATTTCATCAGTTGTAATGAAGATGCGCTATAACTTACTTTTTAATGTAGTGCTGAAATTCCGCTGTCCACGTCATAAGTAATTTTTTTGTTGAGCTAACGATTTGAACTGTTCTCCAATCAGTGCTCTTGCCATATGGCTCTTTTGGTGTAGCTATAGCGCAGATTGGAGAATATTTCAAACTGTTAGCTCAACAAAAAGATTACTTTTGAAGTGGGCTGCGTGTGGAATTTTAATTTCATATCTGTATTAAAAGTTATAGCGCTCTTTCATTACAACTGATGAATTAAACTCCATCTAAAATATCACTAACATTCTGATCTGTTTAGAAAAAGGGGATAGTTTACTATCACTTTAAATGGATTCAAACTTTGCTTGCTGTAATTGGTTTTCAATAGCTCAGCTCCATGGCCAGACTGGAAAATCGGATCGGCCTTGGAATTTTATATAGACCGGACCCACCACACCCCCTCCTGCCCAGCTACACACCCCCTCCAGCCCAGCCCCGCCCGCCCCCTGTGGTCCAGCCAACTACATCCCCTGGCAACGCAGCAGCCAATCTCCCCACCAACCCCTAACAGTGGTGCTACACTGCTACTAACCAACTTGAGCTCCATGTGCTTATACTCCCAGTGTGGCCAGCTCCTCTCTCCTTGTCATGATATCCCCCGCCCCCCTTCCTGCAGTGCTATTAGTGCGGAGCGGCCACCTCACTCTGCGAGAAAGAATAGCACTGCGGGAAGGAGGGGATGGTGGATATCATGACAAGGAGATAGGCGTTGGAGGCCACATGGGGTGGCACACTGGGATCACAAGCACACAGATCTCAAGCAGGTTAGTAGCCTTTGTGTGCTCAACAAGCTCACTGTTCTCCCTCAGCTGCTCACTATCTGTTGTAATTCTGTGTTTTATCCACTGTTTGACTATTTTGTAAAAATGCTCAATATCTTTATATTCCTTTTTGCCAGCTTTTGTCTCTATAACAAACTACTTTACTCAATTACTCCTTCCCCCTCACCTCATTAGCCCATCTCTCTTAACCTCACCTTACTTTTGTATTCATGAACTTTACTCTCCCTCCCCCCTGCACCTCAATCCAAAAACAGTCTCACTACGGCAAATCCGCATCTCATCTCATGTCACTCTTGCTCATACTAGCTGCTGGTGACATCTCCCCTAATCCTGGTCCCCCACAACTCCCTCGCCTTGCACACCCATGTGTGCCTTTCAATAGACTTCAAAAACAAAACTCTGGTAACCTTAATCGCATTCCTCTTGCATCTAAATCCACCAACCCCTTCACTTGTGCACTCTGGAACTCTTGCTCTGTTTGCAACAAGCTCACTTCTATCCATGACCTTTTTATCTCCCATTTGCCCAAACTGTGGAATGCATTATAAGGGTCACTTTTTTTTGTAACAGCACAACTATTTTTCCATTGAGGGTATTTACTATCTGCAGAGATAGGGGACTGCCATGGGTGCTAAATTTGCCCCATCCTATGCCAACATTTATATAGGATGGATGGAGCGGTCCTTTGTCTATGCAGATAGTAATCCCTTTTCACAATATATATTTTTTTATCGTCGGTTCATAGACGACTTGCTGTTAATGTGGAATTCTGATGCGCAAAATGCGCAGGATTTTGTCCTTTATTTAAATAATGGTGATAGTGGAGTTAAATTCACTTATGAGTGAAACCAGATTGAAATTAATTTTCTAGACAATCACATTGACTTGACAAATCAATTCTAAAAGCATCCAGACCAGATTATATCGGAAAACTATCACAGGCAATACATTGCTTCACAAAAAGATTGCCCATCCACAACATGTCTTCAAAGGTATCACCAAAGGAATATTTCTCAGGGCCACAAGAATCTGTAGTTCAAAAACAGATTTTCTAAAAGAAAGTTCAGCCATTAAGGAGAGACTAACCTTGAGAAGTTATCCTCTACACATGCTTGATAGAATAGCTAGAGAGGTTGTTCACCTAGAAAGGAAGGATACACTACAGCCCAAAAACAAAGCCATCATTGAAGATAACCACATGTTGTTTACTACTCAATATTCTTCGGATTTCTATTCTATTTGTCATATTTTGAAGAAATATTTCCCATTGTTACATGGGGATAGAGATCTAAAGAAAATTGTTGAACAAGGTTTCAAATGTGTCTACTCAAGAAATGTTGCACTAGGGAATATCCTCTCTCCCACCACTACTTGGTTAAGTGTTAATGGCACATATAAGTGTGGGGTTGCCAGATGCAAGGCTTGCGAGTATCTGACAGAGAGCAGAGAGTTTATGTCCCATGTTACTCAACAGTCTTTTCCAATCAAAGGTTGTATCAAATGCTCATCCCCATATGTCATCTATTTAATTGAATGCACTATACATCATCGTTAAAATGTGGGCATGACCTATAGGGATGTCCGAACCCGAATATGGGAAAACCTAGGGTACATAAAAAACGAAAGACCATGTTCAGCTCTATCACGCCACTTTCTGGATGTCCACAATAGGGATGTCAGTGCATTCAGATGGAGAGCTATAGAAGCCATCAGACAACCTCCTAGAGGAGGGAACAAAGAAGGCCTTTTGGCTAAGCAAGAAAGCTACTGGATACACAAATTGCAAACGCAGTTTCCTAGCAGATATAATTCCGAATTTGACATTATTAATCATTGGTGTTAATTAACCAGTGACTTTCTTGCTTACCCATTATGTCTTCCTTCTGTGTTGGCACAGTATTTCAACATTTATATAATGTATTAGGTTATTTAGTGACTTCACCAATTAATAGCATGGGTCTTTATCAATAGTAAGTTATGTCTAAACTACAAATAGTTGGGTTTTTTTCTTTAGTTAATCGCATGATATATTTGATTAATTATTTCTTGTGCACTTTATTATTATTATTATTATTCTTTATTTATAAAGCGCCAACAGATTCCGCAGCGCTGTCCATGGGTACAAAAATAAAAGAGCAATTTAATATAAAAGACACCAGACAAAGTTTAACAAACAAATACAGGGGGAATTTAGGGCCCTGTTCCCGTGGGTACTTTAATCGATTTACCCTAAGTGACTCATTCACTCTGCCTATATACTCATACTCTGTGCCTGAGTTTGTAACTATATTGTACTGCACAGTGTTTTATTATACTAGACTACTATTCTGATTTTTGCTGTCCATCCACATCACATTATCATTATCTCTCCATTGTGGTGGTTTATTGAAGGTCCTCAGATATATGATACCTTGATTACTATATAAAATATTAAATTTAATTGTATTTTTTTTTTTACCTGCCATGGTAATAAAAAATTAGATTATTTATTGGATGAAATTTAGATAGTATCGTATTCAGTATGGTATGTTTACAATTTGTATCCATTCCCGGATGCTATGGTTGTATAATTTGTGCAAGGTATTCATATACTGCTTTATTTCCACTTATTATCACTGTCTTTGCCTTTAAAGTATGAAGGATTATTGTGGGAGTGTTTTTATTTACATTTTCCGCCAATAGCTGTGAAGGGGTTCCTTTTTAAATCAGCACTGCACTGTGTTTAACAGATCTATGAATACGGCATCTGCCGAAGCGCATAGCATCTGTTAGTCCTATGTTCCATGTTTCCTATATTGGCAATTTTTAGCCTATCGTGTTTAATAACGTTTGGAGTATCTTTTTAACTTTCCGGTTCCAAAGCTTCTCTTTTTTCACTCTTTATCTCCAACTCTCTCAATCTTCTGGCTCTCACAGAAACCTGGCTCTCTCCTTCAGACACAGCTTCCGCCGCTGCACTGTCACATGGGGGTCGTCACTTCAGCCACACTCCTAGGTCTGATAATAGACAAGGAGACTTTCCTCTCGTTGCAACAAATACAGCCCTTCTCTTCCCTCACATTTTCTTCATTCGAAACACACACAATTCGCTTAATCTCTCCCCTCTCTATAACCGTTGCAGTCATATACTGCCCCCATGTCTCATCAACTTTATTTCAAGATCACTTTGGCTACCTTATTTCCTTCCCTTAGACACCCCTGCCCTCAATCTTGGCGACTTCAACCTTCCTGTTGACAACCCCACTGCCTCCTCTGCAAAACAACTTTTGCAACTCACTTCCTCTTTTGGACTGACTCTTCCACTCACAAAGAAGCTCCAACCCTTCCCCCCTCCCACCTGTATATACTTGCAGTCACTGTGTGCGCAGTGGGCGTGGGAGGTGCGCCAAAGGTAAGCCCGTCAGCTTCCGTCCATGCATTGACAGCACCTAACGCCACGAACCATGATCTCCACACCTGCCACCGCTATAACACCAGCAAGCTTCGCTCTCTCAATATCGGTAAATCATCAGCATGCCACCTCGCATCCCCGATGAACACCAGAGGACCATTCACCTGCCGCAACTGCTCTTTCACCGCCCTCCCGACCACAAACCTACCAAACATCCCTCACTCAAACAGCCGCGAGAACCTCAACTGCATCCTCCTCAACACCCGCTCCATCCACAAGCACACTATCGAAATCTGGAACCTGCTCGACTCCCCAGACGTCGCCTTCCTCACCGAAACCTGGCTCAACCCCACATCAGCGCCGGCCATCGCCATCCCCAATGGCTATAAAATCTCCCACAAAGACCACAGCAACCGACCTGGAGGAGGCATCACCATCATCCACAAACACTCCATCCAAGTCACAACCACCTCCGATGATCACTCACCAGACTGGGAACATCTACACTTCAAAATCAAGGTTAACCACAACACCCTCCGCGGCACCCTCATCTACAGACCTCCAGGACCACGTCCCGCCTTCTGTGACTCCATCACCAACCACCTTGCACCCCACACCCTCGCCTCAAAGGACAACATCCTACTCGGCGACCTCAACTTCCATCTAGACAACCCCAATGACCACAACACCACCAACCTCCTGGAAAACCTTGGAACCATTGGACTGAAGCAACTTGTAAATGCCCCAACCCACATAGCCAGACACACCCTCGACCCAATCTTCTCCACAGGCAACCACATCTCAGTAAACCACATAACCGAACTCCACTGGACTGATCATAACTGTATACACTTCTCCTTCAACAAACCCACCACGCACCTCCTCCACCTGCCACCTACATCGCTGGATCACAGACTGAGCAAATACACTCGCCCCCCTCAAGAAACCGTCCAGCTGCCAGCCCACCAACAAGGCCAGCTGGTTCACCCCCACCCTCCAGGACTCCAAACGCCACTGCAGACGATTAGAGAGAACATGGAGATCTGGCAAGTCCCCCTCGGACAAATCTGCCTACAAAGAAGCCGTCACCACCCACCACCACCTCATCAAAACCACAAAGAAAACCGCTATCCTAGACAGAATGCACGCCAAAACCCACAACAGCAAGGAGCTTTTCACAGTCATCAAGGAATTCTCCAAACCCAACAGTGATACTAACGACATCCCACCCTCCCAGGACCTCTGCGACAACATCGCTAGTTACTTCCACCGCAAGATCATCAACATCTACGACAGCCTCGAGCTCCAGAACTCACCACTCACTGCCAACCCACCCACCCCCACCTCACCCAAACCCACCACCCGCCACCGTCTACGGACTACCTGGATCCCCCTCACCACGAGGACACACTCAGAATCATGAAATCTATCCCCTCCTGGAGCACCCTCAGACCCATGCCCGCACCACATATTCAACAAAGCGGGTTTTACCCTCTCCCACGAACTCTGCCTCACCATAAACTGCTCCATCAAAACTGACACCTTCCCAGAAGACTGGAAGCATGCAGAGCTAAAACCCCTGCTGAAGAAACCGACAGCTGACCCCACAGATCCTAAAAACTACCGCCCCATCTCTCTACTCCCCTTTCCAGCCAAAGTAATCGAAAAGGCCATCAACGCACAACTTGTTGACCACATCAAGACCAACTACATCTTGGACCCCTCCCAATCCGGTTTCAGGAGCAATCACAGCACCCAGACCGCCCTCCTCGCCACCACAGACAACATCTGTGCCCTGCTCGACCAAGCAGAGACTGCTGCCCTCATCCTTCTAGACTTCTCAGCTGCATTCGACACTGTAGCCCACAGCACCCTCCTCATGCGCCTACACGATGCTGGCATCCGCAATAAGGCCCTGGAATGGATCACCTCCTTCCTCAGCGGCAGAACCCAGAAAGTCAGACTCCCACCCTTCTCCTCCAATCCCACAGCAATCAGCTGCGGCGTACCCCAAGGCTCCTCTCTTAGCCCCACCCTCTTCAACAACTACATGGCCCCCCTCGCCGCCATCGTCCGACAACACAACCTCAACATCGTCTCCTACGCCAACGATACCCAGTTAATCATCTCACTCACCGAGACCCCGCCACCGCCAAGAAAAACGTCCACAAAGGACTTACAGCAATCGCCACCTGGATGAACAACAACCGTCTCAAACTCAACACTGACAAGACTGAAATCCTCATCCTCGGACCCACCAAATCAGAATGGAATGATTCCTGGTGGCCCACAGCCCTCGGACACCCTCCAACACACCACGCACAAAATCTAGGTGTCATCCTCGACTCATCACTTTCCATGGACCGCCAAGTCAACGCCGTCTCTTCGACTTGTTTTCACATACTCCACCTACTGCGAAAAATCTTCAAGTGGATCCCCACTGAAACTAGAAAATCTGTCACCCACGCCCTCGTCAGTAGTCGACTGGACTACGGCAATGCACTCTATGCCGGGTCCACCATCAAGCTCCAGAAACGACTCCAACGCATCCAGAACACCTCGGCCAGACTCATCCTCGACATCCCTAGCCAAAACCACATCACCGAACACCTAAGGAACCTATACTGGCTCCCCGTCAACAAGAGAATCACCTTCAAGCTCCTAACCCATGCATTCAAGGCCCTCCACAACATCGGTCCTGAATACATCAACCACCGTGTCAATTTCTACACCCCCTCCAGACAACTCCGCTCTGCAGACCAAGCACTCGCAGTCATCCCCCGCATCAAGAAAAAAACAGCTGGAGGAAAATCCTTCTCCTATATGGCAGCAAGGTCATGGAACTCCCTCCCGCTGCACCTCAGACAATCCACCTCCCTTACAAACTTCCGGAAGGACCTCAAGACCTGGCTCTTCGACTGAATTGTCTTCCCTTAGCCCAGCTCTCCCCCCCCTCCCATAGCGCCTTGAGACCCTCACGGGTGATTAGTTTGCGCTTTACAAGTAACATAGTAGATAAGGTTGAAAAAAGACAGAAGTCCATCGAGTTCAACCTATACAAATCTAAAATACTTACAAAAAGCTCCAGTTAAGCTTAAATAACCCCACTAAAAGGTGACTCATTTAATACTATCAATCATATCCATGAATTTTGTTTATAAACAGAAATGTATCCAGACTATTTTTAAATGTATTTACGGTATTGGCATTCACTACCTCCTTTGGTAATGAGTTCCACAATTTTATTGCTCTTACAGTGAAAAAACTTTTCCATTGCAGGAGATTAAATCTCCTTTCCTCCAACCTTAAATTGTGACCTCTTGTCAGAAACAATTTTCTAGGAATAAACAGAGCTTCTGCCATCTCTGAATATGGGCCTTGAATATATTTATAAAAAGTAATCATGTCACCTCTCAAGTGCCTTTTTTCTAAAGAAAACAGACTCAGTTTGGCTAGCCTCTCCTCATAGGTTAATTTCTCCAATCCCCTTATTAGCTTTGTGGCCTTTCTCTGAACTTTTTCTAGTTCTGCAATATCTTTTTTTGCGATCGGTCCCGAGAACTGCACTCCATACTCAAGGTGAGGTCTTACCAGGGCTTTATATAGTGACAGAATTATGCTTTCCTCCCTTGAATCAATGCCTCTTTTAATACATGCTAGTATCTTATTAGCCTTTGAAGCCGCTGCCCTGCATTGTGCACCCATCTTTAGCTTGTAATCTATTACTACTCCCAAATCCCTTTCCTCCTCTGTTTGGCTAAGTCTTGTCCCATTTAAAAAAATACGTTGCCTGCTTATTTTTACTTCCAAAATGTAGAACCTTGTATTTTTCTGTATTAAATCTCATTTTCCATTTACTTGCCCATGCTTCTAATTTTTGCAGATCCCTTTGTAATGAAAGTTCATCCTGCTCTGACCTAATGACCTTAATTAACTTAGTATCATCTGCAAAAATAGAGATGTCGCTATTTAATCCTTGCTCCAAGTCATTTATAAAAATATTAAAAAGAACGAGGCCCAGTATTAATCCCTGGGGGACTCCACTGATTACCTTTGTCCAATCTGAGTATGATCCATTTACTACTACTCGTTGATCCCTATCTTTTATCCAGTTATTTATCCATGAGCTAACATTTTCAGCTATTCCCAGTCCCTTCATTTTGTGCATTAATCTCTCGTGGCACTGTATCAAATGCCTTTGCAAAATCTAAGTATATCACATCAACTGATTCCCATTCATCTATATTTTTACTTACTTCCTCGTAGAATCTAATTAGATTAGTTTGACATGATCTATTTCTCCTAAAACCATGCTGATTAGAACTCATAATCTTGTTTACACGAATATGCTCATCAATATAATCCCTTATAATCCCTTCAAATATCTTCCCCACTATTGATGTCAGACTAACTGGTCTATAGCTTCCTGGATCATCCCTGCTTCCCTTTTTGAAGAGTGGCACCACATCAGCTTTACGCCAATCCTGGGGTACCATGACTGAGGATAATGAGTCTTGAAAAATTAAGAGTAGAGGTTTGTCTACTCTTGGGTGTATTGCATCTGGGCCTGGAGTTTTATTTACCTTAATATTATCCAGTTTTTTCCTGATATCCTCTAACCATAACCCAGTTAATGGTATGGACTGGCATGTTCTAATTTGTTCCAAAGTATCATCCAATGGTTCCTCTCTTGTGTATACTGAAGAAAAAAACTGGTTTAGTACCTCAGCCTTCTCTTCGTCATTATTTATCATGCTACCCTCCATGCATTTTAATGTACCTATATTATCCTTCTTAGATTTTTTGCTATTTATGTACTTAAGGAACCTTTTAGGGTTAGACTTAGAATCCTTTGCAATTAATTTTTCATTTTCAATTTTGGCTAATTTGATTGCTTTTTTGCATGCATTGTTACATTCCTTATAAATATTGTATGTTGAGTCGGTATTATTTTCTTTGAATAATTTAAATGGCCTATGTTTTTTCCTAATTTCTCTTTTTTTATTTACTTTTTATTTATCCACAACGGCTTTGATTTTTTATTTTTTATTTTATAACCATATGGTATTTGTTGATATGTATATTTATTTAACAAAGTTTTAAATATTATCCATTTATCCTCTGTATTTTTATTAGAGAATATATTGTCCCAACTTATATTATTTAATGATTGCCTTAAATCATTGAAATTTGCCTTTTTGAAGTTAAAAGTCTTAATTAAACCTTTAAGACACTGCATATGAAAAGAGATTTCAAATGTGACCATGTTATGATCACTGTTACCCAAATGTTCTTTGACTTCTATGTTTGATATTATATCTGTATTGTTTGCTAGCACTAAATCCAATATAGCTTTACTCCTAGTTGGCTCCTCTATTAATTGTGACAAGAAGTTATCCCTGAGAACATTTAAAAATCTATCCCCCTTAACTGAATTACTAGTTTCATTGGCCCAGTTTATATCAGGGTAGTTAAAATCTCCCATAATTACAGCACTGTTATTAGCAGCCTTACCTATTTGCATTAGTAGTTGAGTTTCCTCCAGGTCACTAATGTTAGGGGGCTTGTAGAATGTTCCTAGTAATATTTTTTTAGGATTTTTCCCCCCACTCTTTATTTCAACCCACAGGGTCTCTACATTGTCACTTGTATCATAAATATCTTCCCTTATTGTAGGTTTAAGATTAGGCTTAATATACATGCAGATTCCTCCTCTCCGTTTATTATTCCTGTCCCTCCTAAATAAAGTATACCCCTCTAAGTTAACTGCCCAGTCATGTGAATCATCCCACCAAGTTTCAGTTATACTGATAACATCATAGTCCTCTTTTGCAACTTCTGCGTCAGCTCCCCCATTTTACCTGTCATGCTTCTTGCATTTGTTGTCATACATTTAATTTTCATGTGCTTTCTGCTGCTACTTGGTGTGCTTTCCCCTATACTTTCTAATGTGACATTTCTTAAGTCATCCCTTCCTTGAGATATTAAGGTAGTGACATATTCACAGACTGATCTCTCTGTTCTATTGTGTTCTAACTGACCCTCCCTCCTTTGCCTAGTTTAAAAGGTTCTCTAAATGTTCTACCATCCTTTCCCCTAACATACCAGCACCCATGTCATTCAGGTGCAATCCATCCTTACTGTACAAATTGTACCCTAATGAAAAATCAGCCCAGTGCTCTAAAAAGTCAAACCCCTCATTTTTACACCATGTTTTTAACCATGAATTAACAGACCATAGCTCCTTCTGCCTTACTGAGTTAGCACACGGCACTGGTAATATCTCCGAAAATATTACTTTGGAGGTCCTTGCTTTAAGCTTGCTACCTAACTCCCTGAAGTCATTTTTTAACTCCCGCTGATTCCTTCATTAGTACCAATATGCACCATGACTGCAGGATCAGACCCACATCCATCTAACAATCTATCAATACACTCCACAATATACCTAGCAGGAGCCCCTGGAAGACAGCAAACTGTTCTATTTAAAGGGTCTGGTTGACAAATTACCCTATCAACCTTCCTAATAATAGAGTCTCCTACCACCAACATCTGCCTCAGGCCCTGACTTGTATGCCCCTCTTTCATCACTGAAGGACTGTTAACTATAGTATGCCCCTCTACCATGTTTGAAGGACTGCGCACCATAGTATGCTGCTCTTCCACAACTAAAGGATTATTCACTATACTAGGCAAACCAGCCCTCTCTGACACTGACACCCCTGAACTGATATCCCTAACATCTTCACTTAATCTGGCAAATCTATTGGGGTGTACCAGCTCAGAACTGGCCTGTCTCTTTCGCTTACCTTTACTTCGCCCTCTAACTGTGACCCAGCTACATCCTGGAGTCTCCTCATCTGAATCATCCCCATTCCCACTGCTAGAACCATTAACAACCAGCTCAGTCCTATCCATTTCCCTTTCAAGTGTCTGAATTTCCCGCAGTGTAGTAATTCGTTCCTCCAGATCTCCAATACGAGTTTCTAAAGAGACAATATGCTCACACTTGCCACAAACATATAATCCCAGAAGCGGCTGCTCCAGTGATGCAAACATGTGGCAAGCTGTACACTGAATGATATTCTCACACATTCTTAATAGGTTTAACTTAAAAATATAAAATAATTATATTCCCCCTTTGTTACTCCTAATCCTTGTTTGCCTAACTACCTTGGTTAGCTAACTATTATACTTAAACAGATAATCTTACTTTAACAGAGAATCAATACATCAAGACCCACTTAGAGCAAGCTCAACAGAGTTACTGTGCTAAATTTATAGGCTTGCAAGGCCCACACAGGTAAAAATAATCCCTCCCCTAATTACCCACACAGGAAACAAAAAAAAAATGGAATGGAAGAAATAAAATGTTTCTTTTTTAAAAATGCAACCCTTGCAAAGCAATTAAAACATTAACTTGGGCAGCCTTAGACAATCTTACTTTAACAGACAATCAATACAGCAAGACCCACTTAGAGCAAACAAGTACCCAGTAGAATAGAATAGTACCTACTCTCCTCCTCTCTTGTTACCTCCTCACATTCCCGTTTACAAGACTTCTCCAGACTGGCTCCCGTCTTGTGGAACTCTCTACCTCGCTCCACAAGGCTCTCCCCTAGTTTTGAAAGCTTTAAGCGCTCCCTAAAGACTGTACTATTCAGGGATGCATACAACCTACACTAACCTTTCCTAACTCCATTGCTATTCCTTTGAACCCCTTAGCATGTAAGCCTAGGGGCCCAGCTCTTTGTAGATCACCCGCATAAGAGCCGACTACAACAGTGCAACTTTTGGCAGGGCCCTCTATCCATTTGATCCCCTATAAATGTTACCTTGTATACCGCCTATGTTTATAGCACTGCAGAATCTGTTGGCACTCTATAAATACCTGATTATAATTTTGCAATAGCCGGACGGCCCACCGGGATTTTTCCCAGTATCCCGGCAGGCCAATCCGGCCCTGCTCAGCTCCATCTACCAATTTCCTTATTTGGATGAGCCAATCAAAACTTGCATCTGCAGTAGGACAGTTTGCCATTATCATGATGTTAGCAAAACATGCCTTGTTTTTCAGTTCTTATCTTCTTTGCTAATCTAATTAGAGAAAGATTGTGCACTTTTGGTTTTAGAAATGGAAAACCCACAATTGTCAGACTTTAATTACAGAAAAGGGGGGGGGGAATAAATTCACATATTTTGGTTGGTATAAAAGACTGATTTGGCACTTACAACCTTCACCTTTGATAACTTTTTAAATTTTTACTGAACTCTTTAAAAGTCATCTACATCAGATGTATATGTTTAATATTTTCTTTTCATGGTAGTAAACAATATGAATAGGAATGATGAATTATTAATTTGACATATTTCACTATTTTATGTATTACATATTGTAATTGTGTTTCACATTTTGAAATACTAGTCATATAGAGCAACATTAGCATTAAGTCTAGGAGAGAATGATACAATTTTAAGCCCTTCAATGGCCACATATGAAAAGCTGAAAGTGATCATTGTTTTTTTGAAAACTGTGCACAAATTGTAGTTTTCTGGCTCCCACAGCATTCTGCAGCTTTACTTTTGAAATGCAAAACAAAAATCCAAATGCTGTGGATCGATGTCAAAAGGATATGAAACATTTTGAGATTGTATACACTAGTGTTCAAAAGTTTGAGGTCACTTAGACATTTCTTTGTTTTTGAAAGAAAGGCAATTTTTTGGTCCATTAAAATCACACAAAATTGATCAGAAATATAGATTAAACATTGTTAATGTTGTAAAGGATTATTGTAGCCTAAAACAGCTGATTTTTAATGGAATATCTACATAGACATACAGATGCCCATTATCAGCAACTATCTGTCCTTTGTCACAATGGCACGTTGTTTTTGCTAATCCAAGTTTATAATTTAAAAAGGCTAACTGATCATTAGAAACCCCCTTTGAAATTAGCTCACCTGAAAATTGTTGTGCTGATTAAAGAAGCAATAAAATTGGCCTTCATTAGAGTAGTTGAGTATCTGGAGCATCAGCAATTGTGGGTTTGATTACAGGCTCAAGATGGCCAGAAACAAAGAACTTTCTTCTGAAACTCATGTCTATTCTTGTTCTGAGGATTGAAGGCTATTCCATGCGAGAAATTGTCAAGAAACTGAAGATATTTTACAATGCTGTGTACTACTCTCCTCACAGAACAGTGCACACTGGTTCTAAAGAGTAGTGGGAGGCCCACAACTGAGCAAGAAGACAAAAACATTAGTGTCTAGTTTAAGAAACAGACACCTCATAGGTCCTCAACTAGCATCTTCATTAAATAGTACCCACAAAACACCAGTCTCAACAACAACAGTGCATATGCGATTCCAGGATGCTGGCCTTCTGTTGGCTAATTCAAATTAGCCAATATAATTAGAGCTGCTTAAATCCTATTGGCTGATTTGAATAGCCAATAGGATTTTAGCAGCCCTAATTTCTATTGGCTGATTCAAAATTTTCAGCCAATAGGAATGCAAGGGACGCCATCTTGAATCGCATCCCTTGCATTGAAGATTCAGTGTATGGCGGCGACCATATGAAGGGGATGCTCCGTGCCAGATGTCTTCAGGATGGACCCGCTCCGCGCCTCCGGGATCAAGTTAGAAGATGCAGCCTGGATGAAGATTGAAGAGGCCGTCTGGATGAAGACTTCTCGCCGCTTGGATGAGGACTTCAATGCAGGGATGAAGATTGGAGAGGCTGCCTGGATGAAGACTTCTCGCCGTCTGGATGAGGACTTGATCTCCGGGTTGAAGATTGTTCAAGTGGGACTTCAAAAACTGTAAGTGGATTTTTTAGTTTAGGGTTTGGGCAGTAAAAGAGATAAATGCCCTTTTCAGGGCAATGGGTAGCATAGGTTTTTTTTAGAATTAGGTTTTTTATTTTGGGGGGTTGGTTGGGTTGTGGATTTTACTGTTGGGGGGAGGGTCTTTGTGGGGTTTTTTTTACAGGTAAAAGAACTGATATCTTTGGGGCAATGCCCCACAAAAAGCCCAAGTGTATTGTAGGCTAGGGTTTTTTTTTTATTTTGATAGGGCTATTAGATTAGGTGTAATTTTTTTTATTTTTGATAATTTGATTTTTATTTTGTGTAATGTTTTTTGTTAGGGAGTGTTTGTTTTTCTTTTTTAGGAAAAGAGCTATTATCTTTAGGCCAATGCACTACAAAAGGCCCTTTTAAGGCCCCCAAAAGGCCCTTTAAAAGGGATAGTAAACTCTAATTTTTTCCTCCATTTTTAAAAACATCATATAAAGTTATACAATAATACCAATAACACCTATTATCATTTTTTTTTACTTTTACATGCATTTCATAAAATAAAATAAAAATACTGCCAAACCCTTCTTTTTCATTGTAATGCTGACAAATTGGCGAGTTCTACCTAGGTAGAATAAAGATGGCTTCACGCATGTGCATATCGCTTAATTTTTTGCAACGCATGCGCATATGTTCCTAGCAGTGGCTTATTTAGGTTTTGTGCTGCCCTCGGCACTCAAAATTCTGCTGCCCCCCGACCCCCCCCCCCCTCACTCCAGGTTTTAGGCATTTTTTTAGCCATAATATTTTTTGGTCAGGGAGTAACTTTTTTTTTTTATTATGTCTTTTGAAGTAGATGTTCACCAGGGCTTGTATTCACTCTGGTGGGTTGCTTAAACCTAAATGCATTTGAAGGGAGGGACACATTATAGATCAATAGATAGATAGATAAATAGATAGAAGACAGTCAGTAATAAGTAACCATGTGAAATTAAAATACAAAATCCCTAGCAATTGCATGGCTTTAGGCGAAATTACTGTGTGGGGCCCGTACATACAACTAAAATATTAATACAAAAAAATTAATATTTAAAAAAATGTACAATGCACTAAGCCACACAAACAAACAGATATACATATACACATATGCATAAACATACAGATACATACATACACAGGTACACACACAGGCAGGTACATGCAAACACACACACAGGAGTACACAGTCACACACACTCACACAGGTACACTACACACACATACATACAAACATAGACAGATACTGTTAGAACCCACCCTAATGGCTGCCCTCTATATGCCCACACCAACCTCAGATCTAAACCTATTGCACTGCAGTTTCTGTCCTGAATCAGTTGTGTCCAGTTTTTATATTTTACTGACAGCAAGTTATAATACCTGATTTTTAATATAAAAATACATATCATCAGCCCATAAAATTCTCCACATTACAGCCTGTCTCCCTTTCCTTCCTATTTTTTTGTGTTATTATCAGTATGGTCTGCATATATTACATACCTCCCAACATTTAAAAATTTCAGAGGGACACTGTCACGCACACACATTTTTATATATATAATTGTCTGGCTTAATGTGTTGATTTTGCAATATTACAAAGTGCTTTCCTTCTTGTTTGTTTAGATAAAGTATAAAGTGATTTACATATATATATATATATATATATCATATTGTACTTTCAACACATCAATTACACAGTTAAAAAGCAGCAATATGAATATTATTCACTTTCACATTACTAAGAAAAGCAACCAGACTTGTTTATCTTTTTAAAATAAAAATGCAGTTTCACTTTTTTAAAAACAAGAAATAACAACCTTTTAAAACAGTGGCCTAGATTTAGAGTTGGGCGGTAGCCATGAAAACCAGCGTTAGAGGGTCCTAACGCTGGTTTTTACCGCCCTCTGGTATTTGGAGTCAGTCAGAAAAGGGTCTAACGCTCACTTTCCAGCCGCGACTTTTCCATACCGCAGATCCCCTTACGTCAATTGCGTAACCTATCTTTTCAATGGGATCTTTCTAACGCCGGTATTTAGAGTCGTGGCTGAAGTGAGCGTTAGAAATCTAACGACCAAACTCCAGCTGCAGAAAAAAGTCAGTAGTTAAGAGCTTTTTGGGCTAACGCCGGTTCATAAAGCTCTTAACTACTGTGCTCTACAGTACACTAACACCCATAAACTACCTATGTACCCCTAAACCGAGGCCCCCCCACATCGCCGCCACTCGATTCAATTTTTTTAACCCCTAATCTGCCGACCGCCACCTACGTTATACTTATGTACCCCTAATCTGCTGCCCCTAACACCGCCGACCCCTATATTATATTTATTAACCCCTAATCTGCCCCCCACAACGTCGCCGCCACCTACCTACACTTATTAACCCCTAATCTGCCGAGCGGACCGCACCGCTACTATAATAAAGTTATTAACCCCTAATCCGCCTCACTCCCGCCTCAATAACCCTATAATAAATAGTATTAACCCCTAATCTGCCCTCCCTAACATCGCCGACACCTAACTTCAAACATTAACCCCTAATCTGCCGACCGGAGCTCACCGCTATTCTAATACATTTTTTAACCCCTAAAGCTAATTCTAACCCTAACCCTAACACCCCCCTAAATTAAACATAATTTTATTCTAACGAAATAAATTAACTCTTATTAAATAAATTATTCCTATTTAAAGCTAAATACTTACCTGTAAAATAAATCCTAATATAGCTACAATATAAATTATAATTATATGGTAGCTATTTTAGGATTAATATTTATTTTACAGGTAACTTTGCAATTATTTTAACCAGGTACAATAGCTATTAAATAGTTAATAACTATTTAATAGTTACCTAGTTAAAACAATTACAAAATTACCTGTAAAATAAATCCTATCCTAAGTTACAATTAAACCTAACACTACACTATCAATAAATAAATTAAATACAATTCCTACAAATAAATACAATTAAATAAACTAACTAAAGTACAAAAAATAAAAAAGAACTAAGTTACAAAAAATAAAAAAATATTTACAAACATTAGAAAAAAATTAGAACAATTTTAAACTAATTACACCTACTCTAAGCCCCCTAATAAAATAACAAAGACCCCCAAAATAAAAAAATGCCCTACCCTATTCTAAATTACAAAAGTTCAAAGCTCTTTTACCTTACCAGCCCTTAAAAGGACCTTTTGTGGGGCATGCCCCAAAGAATTCAGCTCTTTTGCCTGTAAAAAAAAACATACAATACCCCCCCCAACATTACAACCCACCACCCACATACCCCTAATCTAACCCAAACCCCCCTTAAATAAAACTAACACTAAGCCCCTGAAGATCTTCCTACCTTGTCTTCACCATGCCAGGTATCACCGATCGTTCCAGGCTCCGAATTCTTCATCCAAGCCCAAGCGGGGGCTAGACATCCATCATCCGGCGGCTGAAGAGGTCCAGAAGAGGCTCCAAAGTCTTCATCCTATCCGGGAAGAAGAGGCGATCCGGACCGGCAACCATCTTGATCCAAGCGGCATCTTCTATCTTCATCCGATGACGACCGGCTCCATCTTGAAGACCTCCACCGCAGACCCATCTTCTTCTTCCGACGACTTCCCGACGAATGACGGTTCCTTTAAGGGACGTCATCCAAGATGGCGTCCCTCGAATTCCGATTGGCTGATAGCATTCTATCAGCCAATCGGAATTAAGGTAGGAAAATTCTGATTGGCTGATGGAATCAGCCAATCAGAATCAAGTTCAATCCGATTGGCTGATCCGATCAGCCAATCAGATTGAGCTCGCATTCTATTGGCTGATCGGAACAGCCAATAGAATGCGAGCTCAATCTGATTGGCTGATTGACTTTGGAGCCTCTTCTGGACCTCTTCAGCCGCCGGATGATGGATGTCTAGCCCCCGCTTGGGCTTGGATGAAGATTTCGGAGCCTGGAACGATCGGTGATACCTGGCATGGTGAAGACAAGGTAGGAAGATCTTCAGGGGCTTAGTGTTAGGTTTATTTAAGGGGGGGTTTGGGTTAGATTAGGGGTATGTGGGTGGTGGGTTGTAATGTTGGGGGGGGGGTATTGTATGTTTTTTTTTACAGGCAAAAGAGCTGAATTCTTTGGGGCATGCCCCAAAAAAGGTCATTTTAAGGGCTGGTAAGGTAAAAGAGCTTTGAACTTTTGTAATTTAGAATAGAGTAGGGCATTTTTTTATTTTAGGGGTCTTTGTTATTTTATTAGGGAGCTTAGAGTAGGTGTAATTAGTTTAAAATTGTTGTAATTTTTTTCTAATGTTTGTAAATATTTTTTTATTTTTTGTAACTTAGTTCTTTTTTATTTTTTGTACTTTAGTTAGTTTATTTAATTGTATTTATTTGTAGGAATTGTATTTAATTTATTTATTGATAGTGTAGTGTTAGGTTTAATTGTAGATAATTGTAGGTAGTTTATTTAATTTATTTATTGATAGTGTAGTGTTAGGTTTAATTGTAACTTAGGTTAGGATTTATTTTACAGGTAATTTTGTAATTATTTTAACTAGGTAACTATTAAATAGTTATTAACTATTTAATAGCTATTGTACCTGATTAAAATAATTACAAAGTTGCCTGTAAAATAAATATTAATCCTAAAATAGCTACAATATAATTATAATTTATATTGTAGCTATATTAGGGTTTATTTTACAGGTAAGTATTTAGCTTTAAATAGGAATAATTTATTTAATAAGAGTTAATTTATTTCATTAGATTTAAATTATATTTAATTTAGGGGGGTGTTAGGGTTAAAGTTAGACTTAGCTTTAGGGGTTAATAAATTTATTAGAGTAGCGGTGAGCTCCTGTCGGCAGATTAGGGGTTAATACTTGAAGTTAGGTGTCGGCAATTTATTATAGGGTTATTGAGGCGGGAGTGAGGCGGATTAGGGGTTAATACATTTATTATAGTAGCGCTCAGGTCCAGTTGGCAGATTAGGGGTTAATAAGTGTAGTTAGGTGGAGGCGACGTTGGGGGCGGCAGATTAGGGGTTAATAAATATAATATAGGGGTTGGCGATGTTAGGGCAGCAGATTAGGGGTACATAGGGATAATGTAGGTGGCGGGGGTGTACGGAACGGCAGATTAGGGGTTAAAAATAATATGCAGGGGTCAGCGATAGCGGGGGTGGCAGATTAGGGGTTAATAAGTGTAAGGTTAGGGGTGTTTAGACTCGGGGTACATGTTAGAGTGTTAGGTGCAGACGTAGGAAGTGTTTCCCCATAGAAAACAATGGGGCTGCGTTAGGAGCTGAACGCGGCTTTTTTGCAGGTGTTAGGTTTTTTTTCATCTCAAGCAGCCCCATTGTTTTCTATGGGGGAATCGTGCACGAGCACGTTTTTGAAGCTAGCCGCGTCCGTAAGCACCGCTGGTATCGAGAGTTGAAGTTGCGGTAAATATGCTCTACGCTCCTTTTTTGGAGCCTAACGCAGCCATTCTGTCAACTCTAAATACCAGCGGTATTTAAAAGGTGCGGCCAGAAAAAAGCACGCGTAGCTAACGCACCCCTTTGGCCGCAAAACTCTAAATCTAGGCGAGTGTGATTTAGTGATATTTAATAAAGATTACAGGACACTTTTATGTCACTAAATGTTCACTGCAATGTGGGAAAAGTTTGCAGCAGCTGCATGCTTAATAATTTTTTTAGTAGCCAACTGATTCAAAATTCCTAAAACTTAACTACAAATCTGCTCACAAGCTATTAGCAAGGGAACTGTGTCCCAAACCGCTGCGCCGGTACTGGTAATTAGAAAAAAAAAATGGTATCCTGCTGATCAGCAGCGTGAGCCACCAGACCCCTAGAACCACTTTAGACAGGTTTCACAGGACTTAACCGCTAGTGTACCCGCCTCAGTTACCTGATAAACTGAGAAGACATAGAGACACTCACTGTACTGTTGAGCTGAGCACATCACTTTCTGCACTCCCCAGCGCTGTCAATAAATCCCAACAGTTTTGCCGCTGAAATTACATTTGCCCTTATGAGTCAAGCCAGGGCTTTGGCTGGGGCGTGGCGTGCCGTGCCGTGCCGTGCCCTACCTGAGTTAAGTCAGACTCAGCCGGGTCAGCCCCCTCTAGTCCTCAGGCTCCGATCACACTAGACTCCACTTCTCTTTTTCTAAGTTCTTCTTGCAGCGTGCACACTGGACTCACTGCCATTGCCAACAGATAGGAAAGAAGGCTGGTCATAAACGTCACGTGACTGCCGCCGTGTCAAAATTAAAAAAACAAACATTTTTAAATCTTGACCACATATTCAGTGCAACGGAGAAGCCCCCCCTTGTTGGCCTATGCATTAATACGCCCCTGGTTCCTAGTCTTTTGCAGCTTCAGCCGCGCACATCATACTGCAGCTCAATGATGACGATTATACTATATGCGCATGCGATATGCCACACAAGTCAGGAATGCGCATGCTGAGATTGAGGACCAGCACTATTCAAACCAACCGATCAGTGCTGCGGCGCCATTGGATGAAAGACTTGCATACATGAACTGCAACTCCAGCCTACAATAATGGGCGGTCGTTACGGCCATTTATAGGAGAAAACAAAATAATAATTTTATACAATGTAAAGCTTAGTTTTAAGGTAAGAACCATTATTTTTTAATCTATGACACCTTACATGGGTGATAATGTATTTTGGAGTACGTTCCCTAAGGAAAGATTTCTAACCCTTTAAGGGCCCTTGGTAGTTTGGGGGGTGGGGGTTAGTATACTGTTAGGGGGTGTTTGTTTTTTTGTAGCAAAAGAGCTGTTTAACATAGGACAATGCCCTACAAAAGGCTTTTTTAAGGGCCCCCAAAAGGCCCTTTTAAGGGCCCTTGGTAGTTTATTTTAGATTAGGCTTTTTTTATTTTGGGGTGTTTTTGTTTTTTAAATGAGAATAGGAATAATTTTAATTTTTTTTGGATAATTTCATATTTTTTTTTTGTAATGGTAGGTTTTTTTTGAAAAAAAAAATTAATGGTAGTTTTTTTTTATTTTTTGTAATGTTAGGTTTTAGTGTAAGACAAGTTAGGTTTTATTTCACAGGTAAGTTTGTATTTATTTTAACTAGGTAGTTAGTAAATAGTTAATAACTATTTACTAACTAGTCTGCCTAGTTAAAATAAATACAAACTTACCTGTGAAATAAAAATAAAACCTAAGATAGCTACAATATAACTATTAGTTATATTGTAGCTAGCTTAGGTTTTATTTCACAGGCATTTAGTTTTATAATATAATAGGTATTATTTAGTTAATAATTGTAACTTTAGTTTAGCTCTATTGTAATTATGTTAAAGTTAGGCGGTGTTAGGGTTAGGGGTAGGTGTAGGGGTTAATAGTTTAATTTAGGTTGTTGCGATGTAGGGAGCTGGCGGTTTAGGGGTTAATAGGTTTATTTGTAAGTTTAATTTAGCTTTATTTTAATTATGTTAAAGTTAGGGGGTGTTAGGGTTAGGTGAGGGTTAGGGTTACGTTTGGGTTAGGTTTAGGGGTTAATATAGTTTAATTTAGGTTGTTGCAATGTGGGGGGCTGGTGGTTTAGGGGTTAATAGGTTTATTTAGTGGTAGTGATGTGGGAGGCCAGAGGTTTAGGGGTTAATAGCTTTATTTAGTTGCGGCAATATCGGGAGCGGCATATTAGTGGTTAATAACTGTAGGCAGGCGTCGACGATGTCGGGGTTAGCAAATTAGGGGTGTTTAGACTCAGGGTTTATGTTAGGGTGTTTTCTTTCCCCATAGACATCAATGGGTCTGCGTTACGGAGCTTTTCATTCAGCGATCACAGGTGTTAGGTTTTTTTCTGACCCCTCTCCCCATTGATGTCTAAGGTGGAAGCGTGCACGAGCACATCAAACACAGCGCTTGTTTTTGGTGCGGTATGGAGCTCAACGCAGCCATATCGCCCGCATAAGCCTGTTTTTTTTTTTAAACTTGTAATGGCAGCACCGTTATATCTAGCCGTTTGTTCTGTGAAGTTTTGGAAATTATTTTGCAGAGATATTCTGTTGAGCTGAAATAAAATCTTTAGACAATAGCGATGTGTCTACAGATCAACAGTTTCCTTAAATGCCACTAATCTTTAAGTACATTTTTTTGTAATTTAAAAATGATCATAATAATGTATGATGAAAAAATGTTAAGTTGAAGCTGTTTATTTTAAATATTTAAACTAATAAGAAATACATGTTTGTTTACAGCCGAATTTATTCCTCACTTGCTTTCAAGCAGAAGTCCCACTGATTTATTATTTTTTTAAGCATAATAAAAAAATAATAAATGTTCTCAACATAGTTTCCTCTTTCTTTATTTTTTACAAAAAATCAATACATATTAATACAGTCTTTTTAGGACTTACAGTGGGCCACACAAAGAAATGGCAGCAACTGTTTGAAGCTCTGAGAAGAGTTTACCTAATTGTGAAACCTATGGCCATTAAACCTAGCTATCTGTAATAAGCCAAAAGTAAATTATCACTTTTGCAAGTAATGTTTTAAAATACATTTGTTTGTAGTTCAAGTATAAGGCTTTTGGTTAAAAGTATGTTCCTTTAAGACAAAAAATATGATATAGGAGATTTGCAAACAGTGTAAAAAATATATGAATGTTCCTTTTCCTCTAATATGTGCCTCTGCTTTTAGGCAGTAATATGAGGAAAAGGTAAGTTTTATTTAGGTGGTAGTTCTCACATCAACAAACTGGTAATTGTGATTTTGAGTCCTTTTACCTAAGAAATGGTTATTGCTAATATGTGGACTTGTGAAAAAATAGGAATTATGTTGAAACAGGATTCTCTATGAGCAAAGGAAAAACAGATAATTGCAGCTCTCACATAGAAAGTAAAAACATATTGCCAAGATGAAAGAAATGTCAGAATTCCCTCAGTATAATACGAATAGTAATTGTAACAAAAATGAGTTAGTCAGTAGTTGAATTGCAGGACACACTCTATGTGACTCATATTGCCAGAGGATGTTATAGTTTTACTCACAGAAGGTAGCGTGTAGCAGAGGAGACCGGAGCTGCAGCTAATCCTCAGTGTGTGGAGAAACCGGAAGTGCTGGAGCGGCCGCCCGTGACGTCAGCGTAGTCGGCTGGCTTCGTGGAGTGAGGGCAAAGGCTGAAAAGATGAAGTGCTGGAGAGAAACTGTGCAAGAGACCTGTGAGTAGCTGGATCAAGGTAGATGTAATCCAATTCAGAAACGAATAGGTGCAAAATGCTTCAGCAGGAACAAAAGCACAAGGCTGGTATTATGACTCATTCATAACACAGAATACCAAGCAATGAATGAGTGAGAGAGAGCCCTTAATAAAGGAGGTGTGAATGTGAAAAGGAGGCTGCAGGTAAATTAGCTTAAAGAGACAGTACATTACATAGGACCCCCTCAAAATGATCCACTCCGAGGTTCAGGGATGAGGACGGTCAGGGTTGCGCCGATGGAAAAGACACGAGTTGTGGTGCTGACAGGTTTGCCGAAGGTTCCCAGGAGTCATCCTCCGGTGAGTAACCCTTCCAACGAACAAGGTACTGTAAATTGCCAGAAACCCTTCTAGAGTCAATAATACTTTGAACCTCAAACTCAAGATCAGGTTGTATGGGAGGTTGAAGCGTGGATTGCAGAGAATCAGTCCGAAGTGCTCTATACGGTTTCAATAAGGCAACATGAAAAGTGGGATGAATTTTGTACTGAGGAGGCAAATCCAGAGTAACAGCATTATCGTTTATAATTTTCAGAATAGGAAAAGGTCCAATAAAGAATTTATTAAGTTTCTTACTAGGAGTGGTTAAACGTAAGTTCTTTGTCGAAAGCCAGACTAAATCTCCAACCACATAATTGGGTGCTGGTCTTCGCCTAAGATTATAATACTTTTTCTGACTGTTTTGAGCAGTTTTAATATTTTGAGCAAAAATAGAAAATGTTTCTGCAATAGTGTTAGTGGTATCGTTTACAATAGGACAAGGACTCGCTGTTGATGGGTTAAAATGAAAAACTGGATGGAAACCATAGTTAGCATAAAAAGGTGTAGCATTAATTGATGAATGGTGAGTGTTATTGTGTGCGAACTCAGCCAGTGGTAGTAAAGATGACCAATTATCCTGTTGCTGAGTGACAAAACAACGTACGTACTCCTCTAACCACTGGTTAGTACGCTCTGTCTGTCCATTTGTTTGTGGATGGTAAGCAGTACTTAGACGTCTTTCTATCTGCAAAGCTGAACAAAGTTCTTTCCAAAGTCGCAAGGTAAATTGAGTACCTCTGTCAGATGTGATTGAGCGAGGTAACCCATGCAATTTTATGACATTATCAATCAATAATTGAGCTGTCTCAAGTGAAGTTGGTAACTTGTGAAACGGTATAAAATGTGTCAATTTAGTTAAGAGGTCAACCACAACCATGATAGTTGTGTTGTTATTAGAGATAGGCAGATCAACGATGAAATCTGTTGCAATGTCTGACCATGGTTTGGCCGGTATTGGAAGCGATAATAAATAACCAACAGGCTTACGTTTATCAATTTTAATTGTTGAACATACTTTACAAGTCTGTACAAATTCCATGACATCTTGGTGCATCTTTGGCCACCAATAAGATCGTTTAGTTAATTCAATAGTCCTTTGAATACCCGGGTGTCCGGTTAAGACTGTGTCATGCATGGTTCTTAGAACAAGTGTTCTAAGTGTTGGTGGAACATATATTTTACTATTGAAGTGATATAATCCATCAGCCTGCTTTATCAGTTTTTCCTTAGAAAAACTATTGTCTTTCACTTGTTCAGTAAGAAAGTCTTTGTCATCAATGGATGAAATAGCTAAAAGATTTTGGAAACAGTTATTGGGAATGATAGTACCATAGGGTAGATCCAATTTAGGTTTTTCCGGAAGACGTGAAAGTATATCTGCCTCAGTATTTTTATTTGCAGGTCTATACATGATAATATAAGAGAATCGGGAGAAGAATAAGCTCCATCTCACCTGTCTAGAAGTAAGAGTACGATGAGTCTTCAAATATTGTAGATTTCTATGGTCAGTGAATATTTGTATGGGGAGAGAAGTACCTTCTAACAGGTGCCTCCAATGCTCAAAGGAAGCTTTCATTGCAAGCAATTCTTTTTCTCCTATATGGTAATTTAATTCTGAAGCAGTCAGTACACGGGAATAGTATGCTATAGGGTGCAAAGGACCTTGAGGTGTTTGTCTCTGTGAAAGTATTGCACCAATAGCATAGTTTGATGCGTCAACCTCCAGGGTGAATTGTAATTTTGGATCAGGAAATTTTAATATGGGAGCAGTCGTAAAACAGGACTTCAAATGTTGAAAAATGTCTTGAGTAGACTGAGTCCAATTAAATGGAACGTTAGATTTTGTTAGTTGTGTCAATGGTTTGGTTAATCATGCAAAATCTTTAATAAATTTTCGGTAAAAGTTTGAAAATCCTAAAATTTTTTGTACATCTTTTTTGTTCCTAGGTGTAGGCCAGTCAGTTATCACCTGGATCTTGTCTGTTTGCATAGAGATACCTTTAGGTGTTATGTGGTATCCTAAAAATGTTATGTCAGTAGTGTGGAACGTGCACTTCTCGAGCTTAGCATATAAACTATGTGCTTGTAATCTTGATAAAACTGTTCTGACATGTTTTACATGTTATTGTAAGGAAGATGAGTAGATGAGAATGTCATCTAAATAAATCACCATCGAGGTGTCAAGTAGGTCTCTGAAAATGTCATTGATAAATCTTTGAAAGGTGGCCGGGGCGTTACATAACCCAAAAGGCATGACTGTATATTCATACAGTCCATACCTTGTTCTAAATGCGGTAAGCCACTCATCCCCAGGTCTCACACGAATTAAATTATATGCTCCCCTTAAATCAAGCTTGGTGTAGATTTGAGCACCTTTCAATCTTTCTATCAGCTCAGGAATTAGGGGCAAAGGATAACGGTCTTTAATAGTCCTTTTATTAAGCTCCCTATAGTCAACAATAGGGCGTAGGGAACCGTCTTTGTTTTTTACAAAAAAGATTCCTGCGCCTGCAGGTGAAGTTGAGGGTCTAATGAAACCCTTATGTAGGTTGTCATTAATGTAAGTCTTTAAGTCCTGTAACTCTGGTTCTGAGAGGGGAAATATATGACCATATGGTATATCAGAACCAGGTATTAATTCTATAGGACAGTCATATAGTCTGTGGGGCAGAAGAGTCTCTGCCTCTTTTTTACTAAATACTTGTCTCAAGTCATGATAAATTAGGAGTAGGGGAAGAATCAGCGCTAGTTATAACCTAAAGCCAAATACAAGTAGGGACCCTCTCAAGAAATCCCTTGGGTGTGTGGCTACAGAAAAGTGGAAGTATTGGCGCTTACAGCTAGGATAGATCTATATTTATATGAAAATACGAATAAATAATACAATATATATATATATATATATATATGAGCAAGAGATAATAAAGATATATTAAGGGGCTTCTAAGAGATTGCTTAAAATGATACAGCACTCAAGAAAAGATATCAAGAATTTAATATTAGTAAATAAATAAATACAATTGATAAAGAACAATGTCTAAAATATCAAGCACAATTACAATATAAAATTTAAAGGGAAGGGGTATGCAGGGCAGTAAAACCTAACTCTAAAGACTAGCTCAAACAAGCAGATTACAATAGAGAGGTACAATGTCAAGCAGAACGATTCCCTATTCCTAAATACACACGTGGATAAGAGATGGCCTCAGTGATGTAAATATAGCACTCGATAATAAAACACTGAATAATAAAACACTGAATAATAAAACATTCAAATATAGAATCTGGACGTCCAGTATTAAAATAAGAGGGATAAACGTGCAAAAGAAAATAGTCTAAAAGGGTTAAATATAAACAATGATCAGAATAAAAATGATCAGAGTAAATTGTCCCGTGAGAGCAAATATATATATAGGCTCAGTAAGCAACGATGGTATTGTATATCACCAGTATGTCTATTGGAGCTTAGTCTATTCACTTTATGCTCTCAAATGTAGTTGATCTTGCTCATCGAGTATTGGATCAAACTTACACACATTTGAGAGTGGTACCTTAAGCTTTGTTAAGAAGAGAGAAGGCAGCTGTCTGTAGTAGAGTGGATCGATCTTTTCTGTCTCTATTCAGTAGTCGGTCTGTGTCCGATAACCGCCTCTTCAAAATCACAAGAGCAGTGTATCCAGTAGCCAGCTTAGGCTTTGCTGGCGTCTTCTGTTTCTGCACGGCCGGTCACGTGATGTTGTGTCAGCTGTCAGGTAACGTGTAGCCGTATCAGCTGTTTTTACCGGTGTCCGCGCACTCTCTGCTTTCAGTGAAAGCTAAGTCGGTATATTCAGAATTGGTGTGTTGGAAGTTCCTCCTTCCAGGCTTACAGCTGAGGGTGAACTCTTCTTAATGGAAAGTAGCACCACTCCTCTTTTAGATAGAAATAGAGGGTGATGTGAATGTCTCAAGGTGGATGGTAGTAAACAACTTCAACGCGTTTCTCCCCTTCCTGGGGCTTTTTCAAGAAAAAGCCCCAGGAAGGGGAGAAACGCGTTGAAGTTGTTTACTACCATCCACCTTGAGACATTCACATCACCCTCTATTTCTATCTAAAAGAGGAGTGGTGCTACTTTCCATTAAGAAGAGTTCACCCTCAGCTGTAAGCCTGGAAGGAGGAACTTCCAACACACCAATTCTGAATATACCGACTTAGCTTTCACTGAAAGCAGAGAGTGCGCGGACACCGGTAAAAACAGCTGATACGGCTACACGTTACCTGACAGCTGACACAACATCACGTGACCGGCCGTGCAGAAACAGAAGACGCCAGCAAAGCCTAAGCTGGCTACTGGATACACTGCTCTTGTGATTTTGAAGAGGCGGTTATCGGACACAGACCGACTACTGAATAGAGACAGAAAAGATCGATCCACTCTACTACAGACAGCTGCCTTCTCTCTTCTTAACAAAGCTTAAGGTACCACTCTCAAATGTGTGTAAGTTTGATCCAATACTCGATGAGCAAGATCAACTACATTTGAGAGCATAAAGTGAATAGACTAAGCTCCAATAGACATACTGGTGATATACAATACCATCGTTGCTTACTGAGCCTATATATATATTTGCTCTCACGGGACAATTTACTCTGATCATTTTTATTCTGATCATTGTTTATATTTAACCCTTTTAGACTATTTTCTTTTGCACGTTTATCCCTATTATTTTAATACTGGACGTCCAGATTCTATATTTGAATGTTTTATTATTCAGTGTTTTATTATTCAGTGTTTTATTATCGAGTGCTATATTTACATCACTGAGGCCATCTCTTATCCACGTGTGTATTTAGGAATAGGGAATCGTTCTGCTTGACATTGTACCTCTCTATTGTAATCTGCTTGTTTGAGCTAGTCTTTAGAGTTAGGTTTTACTGCCCTGCATACCCCTTCCCTTTAAATTTTATATTGTAATTGTGCTTGATATTTTAGACATTGTTCTTTATCAATTGTATTTATTTATTTACTAATATTAAATTCTTGATATCTTTTCTTGAGTGCTGTATCATTTTAAGCAATCTCTTAGAAGCCCCTTAATATATCTTTATTATCTCTTGCTCATATATATATATATATATATATATATATATATTGTATTATTTATTCGTATTTTCATATAAATATAGATCTATCCTAGCTGTAAGCGCCAATACTTCCACTTTTCTCAAGTCATGATAAACACTTGGGAGTGCAGAGTCAAGCACAGCCAACAAGGATGTGTGAGGAAAACAGGTACTTTTACAGTAATCTGAAGTAAAATCAATTTTATTCGCTAACCATTGTATGTGTGGTTGATGCAATCTTAACCACTGTAACCCTAGTACTATAGGGTACATAGGTGAGTGAAGAACATCAAATGAGATATATTCATGATGAGATGAGAGTGTACTGACGAGAATGGGTACAGTATGGTGTGTAATAGGTCCTGTTTCCAACTCTTTACCATCAATTAAACGGGCCATAACAGGTTTTTCTTTTGCAACTAATGGGATTTTATTAGTATTAACAAATGACAAATCAATATAGGAGGAGAAAGCACCAGAATCGATAACTGCTTCAGAGAGATGCTGCTGACGATCCCACTGCAAGGAAATAGGTATTACACAATTTGTAAACTGATTTTTACTTAGAGATAAGTTATAATCGTTGGTTAATGTCTTACCCTTTTTGGTTTTCAACAAAAGTGGACAGAGAGGAACTTCATGCTCTTTTGAGGCACAGTATAAACATAGGTGATTGATTCTGCGTCTATGTTTTTCCTCCGGGGTTAACGGTCCTTTGATGGCAGCGATGTCCATTGGTTCATCTGTACTCTTAGTACTATGCATCATTGGTCTATGTATAGTGGATCTAGAGTCAGAGTCAGTTGAGGATTTCTCTAATTTCCTCTCCCTAATTCTGTGGTCTATCTTTATAGAGAGCTGCATCAAATCATTTAAATTTTCTGGAATGTCAATTCTTGCAAGTTCATCTTGAATTAATTCAGACAAACCAATCCTAAACTGATTCCTAAGGGAAATTTGATTCCAGCCTGAATACAACTGCCAAATTTTAAATTAGGAAATATAGTCTTCCACAGCTCTTTTATTTTGTTTAAGTGATCTTAATTTGTTGTCAGCAGTAAGCTGTTTATGTGGATCCTCATAAAGAGAGGATAAAGCTTTAAAGAAATCTTCTATAGAATTTAACATAGGATCATTCTGTTCATACAATGTGTCTGCCCATACCCTAGGTTTACCCCTAAGGTAGGAAATGACAGTTAAAACTTTTACTCTGTCAGTACTGAAAGTTTTGGGCTTTAATGAAATAAAAAGATTGCAAGAATTTATAAACTGTCTGAAAAGCTTTCTGTCACCATAAAACTTTTCTGGTGGGCTGACAGGTGGTTCTATGAGAGTATCACTATGTGAGGGTTTTGGATTTATTCCCTCTTTAATGATATTCCTCAATGTTACATTTTCCACCTGTAGATCCCTAAGACCCTGATTAAGTTGATCCACTTTTTGCCCTAGGGCTGCTACATAGTTGGATAACTCCACAGGATCCATTCCTTTGTTTGTTAGGCTTGGTATTTCTGTAATAAGCCAAATGTAAATTATCACTTTTGCAAGTAATGTTTTAAAATACATTTGTTTGTAGTTCAAGTATAAGGCTTTTGGTTAAAAGTATGTTCCTTTAAGACAAAAAATATGATATAGGAGATTTGCAAACAGTGTAAAAAATATATGAATGTTCCTTTTCCTCTAATATGTGCCTCTGCTTTTAGGCAGTAATATGAGGAAAAGGTAAGTTTTATTTAGGTGGTAGTTCTCACATCAACAAACTGGTAATTGTGATTTTGAGTCCTTTTACCTAAGAAATGGTTATTGCTAATATGTGGACTTGTGAAAAAATAGGAATTATGTTGAAACAGGATTCTCTATGAGCAAAGGAAAAACAGATAATTGCAGCTCTCACATAGAAAGTAAAAACATATTGCCAAGATGAAAGAAATGTCAGAATTCCCTCAGTATAATACGAATAGTAATTGTACCAAAAATGAGTTAGTCAGTAGTTGAATTGCAGGACACACTCTATGTGACTCATATTGCCAGAGGATGTTATAGTTTTACTCACAGAAGGTAGCGTGTAGCAGAGGAGACCGGAGCTGCAGCTAATCCTCAGTGTGTGGAGAAACCGGAAGTGCTGGAGCGGCCGCCCGTGACGTCAGCGTAGTCGGCTGGCTTCGTGGAGTGAGGGCAAAGGCTAAAAAGATGAAGTGCTGGAGAGACACTGAGCAAGAGACCTGAGAGTAGCTGGATCAAGGTAGATGTAATCCAATTCAGAAACGAATAGGTGCAAAATGCTTCAGCAGGAACAAAAGCACAAGGCTGGTATTATGACTCATCCATAACACAGAATACCAAGCAATGAATGAGTGAGAGAGAGCCCTTAATAAAGGAGGTGTGAATGTGAAAAGGAGGCTGCAGGTAAATTAGCTTAAAGAGACAGTACATTACACTATCCATCTCTTCCTTTGCAACTTGAATGCTCTTTCGATATATGGTCTTATCTCTCTTCCTTTCCAGAAAGTCAAGAAAACTAGATTAGACTGGAATAGATACATATTTGGCGCCACCACCAAGGTTTCTTTCTAATTAGCTTACACTGAAGTGGCACTTGATGGAACTCATAGACTTACCTACTTATCTGTTTAATGATGGTATTAGATTTGGCATCTTCTAGGGAGAAGTTTCCAGAGCATTTTGTGAATGGTGTAATAAAAGCTTTGGTGACATTGATTTATGACCTTGTCACACAGCTTGAGTATCTTAGGAAGGAGATGTTTTCTTCTGTAAGAATCTCCTCTGTTAACCTTATAATGTTCTAGATCAGAACTCCATCCTTACACCTAGAGTAAATTGATAATAGGAGTAAATTAGAAAGTTGCTTAAAATTTGATTCTCTCTCTGAATCATGAAATAAAAAAATTGGGTTCAGTGTCCCTTAAATGTTTTTACATATTTTTTCTAGATTCACTCTGTAGAAATTTAGACGTTTTTAATATGTCTATTTTGCTCAATATTATTGTTATATGCAGCAATTGTGTGTGTGTATACATATACATGCCTGTCTAATTATCTATATATCATCTATCTATCTATCAATCTATCTATCTATTATTTATCTATCACCTATCTAATATCTATATATCTATCAATCTATCTAATATCAATCTATCTAATATCTATCTATCATCTATCTATCTATCTATTGTTTATCTATCATCTAATCTATCTATCTATCTATCTATCTATCTATCTATCTATCTATCTATCTATCTAATATCTATCTATTATTTATCTATCATCTAATCTATCTATCATCTATCTATCTATCTATCTATCTATCTATCTATCTATCTATCTATCTGTCATCTCCCTTATATCTTTATTTCAGACCAGATATCATTGGGATTTGAATCTGAGGTATTAACAATAAAAGTCAGATGCTTTTATCCCTGATGCTTCTCTTCCTAAACATTCAAATTTTCACTATATTAATTCAATAGAAATGTAGATATTTTCAGAATTACTTTTCTGATGTCAATGAGTCACTATTTCTAAGACGGCGTGCAGCTCATGTGTAGAACAAGCACCCATCTTCTGCTTCACATGTGGTCTCTGATATTTTGTTTTGGGCATGCGTGTTTGGACAAATGTATGCAGATCCATTCATATCTCAATAACTTGAAAGTTCTCTCCTTTAACTCCTGAGAAATAGTGAACAGCCCAAGTGAGCATCTAATTTATCAATGGAATTATGAATTTTTAAAGGGCCCTCACAAGCCTGGCGAGTCTAAAATTGCCAGCTCTTTTGCCAAATGAGGATTAAATAAACATACTGTTAGATGATAAATTTCTTAAGTTGTCTTTCCAGCTCCACAAGCCTCACCATTTCTCCAGCTCCATGAGCCTCACCATTCTCTCCAGCTTTATGAGCATCGCCATCCTCTTCAGCTTTATGAGTTTCACCATCCTCTCCAGCTTTATGAGCCTCACCATCCTCTACAGCTTTATGAGCCTCACCATCCTCTGCAGCTTTATGAGCCTCACCTATCTCTCCAGCTTTATGAGCTTCACCATCCTCTCCCGCTTTATGAGCCTCACCATTCTTGCCAGCTTTATGATCCTCACCACTCTCTCCAGATTTATAAGCCTCACCATCCTCTCCAGCTTTATGACTCTCACCATCCTCTCCAGCTCTATGGGCCTCATAAGGTTTTATGAGCCTCACCATTCTCTCCAGTTTTATAAGCCTCAATATCCTCTCCAGCTTTATAAACCTCACCCTTTTCTCCAGCTTTATGAGCCTCGCCATCCTCTCCAGTTTTATAAGCCTTAGGAGCCTCACCATTCTCTCCAGCTTCATTAGCCTCACCATCCTCTCCAGATTCATAAATTTCATTAACCTCTACAGCTTTATGACCCTCACTATTCTCTCCAACTTTATGAGCCTCACATCCTCTCCAGCTTTATGAGCCTCGTCATTCTCTCCAGCTTTATGAGCCTAACCATCCTCTCCAGCTTTATGAGCCTCACCATCCTCTTCAGCTTTATGAGCCTCACCATCCTCTTCAGCTTTAGGAGCCTCATCATTCTCTCCAGCTTCATTAGCTTCACCATCCTCTCCAGATTAATAAACTTCATTAACATCTCCAGCTTTATGACCCTCACCATTCTCTCCAGCTTTATGAGCCTCACATCCTCTCCAGCTTTATGAGCCTCACCATTCTCACCAGCTTTATGAGCCTCACCATCCTCTCCAGCTTTATGAGCCTCACCATCCTCTCCAGTTTTATGAGCCTCACCATCCTCTCCAGCTTTATGAGCCTCACCATCCTCTCCAGCCTTATGAGCGTCACCATCCTCTCCAGCTTTATGAGCCTCACCATTCTCTTCTGTTTTATGAGTCTCACCATCCTCTCCAGTTTTATAAGCCTCACCATCCTCTCCAGCTTTATAAACCTCACCATTCTCTCCAACTTTATGAGCCTCGCCATCCTCTCCAGCTTCATTAGCCTCATCGTCCTCTCCAGTTTTATAAGCCTCACCATCTTCTCCAGCTTCATTAGCCTCCCCATCCTCTCCAGTTTTATAAGGCTCATCATCCTCTTCAGCTTTATGAGCATCACCATTCTCTCCAGTTTTATGAGCCTCATCATCCTCTCCAGCTTTATGAGCCTCACCATTCTCTACAGCTTTATGAACCTCACCATCCTCCCCACGTTATGAGTCTCACAATTCTCGACGGCTTTATGATCCTCACCATTCTCTTCAGCTTTATGAGCCTCACCATCCTCTTCAGCGTTATGAGCCTCACCATCCTCTCCAGCTTTATGAGCCTCATAAAGGTTTATAAGCTTTATGAGCCTAACAATTCTCTCCAGCTTTATAAGCCTAACCATTCTCTCCAGTTTTATAAGCCTCACCATCCTCTCCAGCTTTATGAGCCTCACCATTCTCTCTAGCTTTATGAGCCTCACCATTATCTCCAGCTATATGAGCCTCAACATTCTCTTCAGCTTTATAAGCCTCACTATCCTCTCCAGCTTTATGAGCCTCACCATCCTCTCCAGCTTTATGAGACTCACCATCTTCTTCGGCTTTATGAGCATCACCATCTTCTTCAGCTTTATGAGCATCACCATCCTCTTCAGCTTTATGAGCCTTGCCATTCTCTCCAGCTTTATGAGCCTCACCATCCACTTCAGCTTTATGAGCCTCACCATTCTCTCCAGCTTCATTAGCCTCACCATTCTCTCCAGCTTCATTAGCCTCACCATCTTCTCCAGATTCATATACTTCATTAACCTCTTATGAGCCTCGCCATCCTCTCCAGATTTAAAAGTTTTACCATCCTCTCCATCTTTATACATGCCACTAGCCTTTCCAGCTTCATAAGCCTCATAAGCCTCTTCAACCTAATGGACCCCACCAGCTTTTGCAGCTCAATGGGTCTCACCAGCCTTACAAGTTCCTGTATTATTATTATTCATATCTCAACTAACTTATACTCACTCATCGCTCTATTACTTAGTAAATCTGCTTATAGAAAAACATATAAAATTATGAAGCCAGTGAGCATGGTCAAGCCATTGAAACTGTACAGGCCCCTTAGGAGTCGTAGTTCTATGAAGGAGCACAGGGAGTGCAAAA
Organism: Bombina bombina; assembly: GCF_027579735.1. Taxonomy (NCBI): domain Eukaryota; kingdom Metazoa; phylum Chordata; class Amphibia; order Anura; family Bombinatoridae; genus Bombina; species Bombina bombina. The sequence continues at coordinate 177,768,386 of NC_069505.1, forward strand.
GCAGTGTTGGTTTGGTTGAGAAAGATGGTACAAATGTACCCAGATCACCCATGGAACACACATGACTACACACACCTTTACTTCACCTGTGAAAAATCCTTGACTCCACCCATAGGCCTCCAAGAATAAGTTTCCAGCTTCCTGTCTATGTATGGAACTCTTGTCAGGGTTTCATCCGCTTCCTGCAGTGTGTAACCCTGCTCACTACACCTAGGCGCCCTCTTATGGCTAAACTGGAGAACATCATCAGTGAGAGACAGGTTACAGTCCCAGTATTATGATGTCATCACTTACTATTTAAAGTGCCTCAGTTCAGTCTGCCTTTGTCCTTGTGTTGTCTCAGATTTCTTTGTGAGTTCCTGTGTTTGAGTTCCTGTGTATAACCTGGCTAGTTTGACATCCCTTCTGGTTCCTGATCCCTGGCTTGTTCCTGACTCTGCTGATCCCTTAGTTCCTGACCCCGGCTCATTTGACTACTCACTTTGGCTCCTGACCTGGCTCATCTGACTACCATCCCTAGCTTTAAACCCTGGCTTGTCGTTTGGCTTTTGGACTCTTTATAATTTTTTTGTTATTATTAATAAAGGTGTGATTATTTTTGCATTTCACGTCTCATTCTGATTCCTGGTACCCTGACAACTCTGCACAGTGTTTACACACAATAAAATAATTTCTGAAACCACCAATGCTCCTTTTTTACCACCATCTCTAAATCAAGAGTACAGTTTTTCAGCTGTAGATAGTGTATATTCCAATCTATTGCATGCAGCTTATAAAAGGCATTGCAGGTATTTTACAGCCTTTTACCATTCCAGACCGTCTCAGTACTGCAGAATACCTGTTTGTACATCACTTTGATGTTTTTGGATTTATTTTAAACAGCTGAAACCAACTTTGCATTTTGCTTCATGATTTTTTTTGTCCATAATTTAATTCTGAAAATTGGAGCTTTCCAGATTCTGTTAGAAGTGGAAGTGCAGACCTGAAACATAACACTGCTATGTTCCACACCCTAGTGACCCATTTAAAACTGTCCCTAATTGGCTTCAGCACAGGAGGAAACCTAGATTACAACAATATTTAAATAACTAATACAAATATTACTGTGTTATTCTACCAAGCATTTATTTAATGTTTATTGTAATGCACACATCATTACACACCCACACAAATACACACAGACACAAATACACACACACACACACACACACACACACAAATACACACCCACACATACACACACACATACACACACAAATACACACACACAAAAATACACAGACACACTCACACACACAAATACATAGACACACTCACACACACAAAAATACACAGACACACTCACACACACACAAATACACAGACACACACGCACACAAATACACACACACACACACACACACAAATACACACACATATACAAAGACACACAAACACACAAATACACACACACACACACACACAAATACACCCCCCCACACACACAAATACACACACACACACACACAAATACACACACACACACACACAAACACACACAGACATACTCACATACACACAAACAAATACACAGACACACTCACATACACACAAACAAATACACAGACACACACACACACAAATACACACACAAACAAATACACATCCACACACCCACAAATACACACCCACAAATACACTCACACAAATACACAAATACACACCCACACACAAATACACAAATAAACACACAGACACAAATACCCCCCCCCACACAAACACACAAATACACACACACAAGTACACAAACACACACACGTACACAAATACACACACACAGACACACACACAAACAAAAATACACACACAAATACACACACACAAATACACACCCACACACACAAATACACACACACACAAATAGACACACACACGCAAACACAAATACACACACACAAACAAATACACAGACATACACACACACACATTCATTGCACACCTAAATAAATACACACAGACACACACATACACATTCATTACATGTCTATATAAATACACACACACACAAATACACATTCATTACACACCCACACAAATACACACACACATTCATTACATGCCTATATCAATACACACAGACAGACACATACACATCAAATACGCATCCAGATAAATACTCAGATGCACACATACACACACATTCATTACACACACACACATTCATTGTACACACATATAGATACAGACAAGCACATTCATTACACAAATGCACACATTAATTACACACACACACACATTAAAATCACAAACACGTCACACAAATGTATACATTCAAACACATTACACACACACTTATACATACACACATCCTGTACATAACACACATACACACACACACATTACATACACATGCATAGAATATACACATGAAATACACACACATACAAAAACACACATATATGAAACACATACACAAATGACATACAAACATACATTACACACACAAGCATTTATCCTCTTATAGGAGTTCTACTACTGACTAAGAATCTGAGCTGTAACTTACATAACAATTATTTGAGATGTCAGTACACTGATCTAATGTCACAAGTGATGTATATATCCCTGTCCATCACCTCTTCAGTCAGATGCACAGTATCAGTCACACACACTGACAGCAGCAAACGCTTCTCCCCTTAACCCACCAGGGTACCTCCAGTGACAGAACTCTCTCCATTTCCTATGTAAATCTAAGGCTCTGCATCACTAGTATGTGAGGTGGTTGCTCCCCTAGTTTTGCTGAGGCAGCAAAATAATGATGTCAGAGAGGAGTTAACGAGGAGTTACTGCACCAGCCCAGTGTCCTGCGTTGCCCCTGTACTTTGGGTACCCAGCCAGAGCCTTCCTGAAGCTGTACCATCACCCTGTGCTTCCCCATCGCTGACATCCCAGGGGCGGGACTTCTGCAGTCAGTAGGAGGGCTTGAATGAATGCAGTGTAAAACATCAGCACATCCCAAAATACCAGGCACCGTTGTGGATCTTCAATTATTTAGCACAGCATCCAGCATGAACATATGAAAGCTGAGTCTTTGGAACTAATCAGGCCATTTATAGTGAGTGCTTCCATGTCTAAGGATGGCTGCTTACAAGAGTGCAGTTTGTTATGAAATGGGAATCTCCATGTAATAATCTTAGAGCTCTTCTGCAGACTTTCCTACTCTATTACTGCACCAAACTCTCCACAAGGTAATTACTTTTATATCTGACACTTTCCTGGGAATCGTAATTAAAACAACTTCATTTTGCTTTAACCAGCATGTTTATTTACAATACAGATATTGCACTGATTATGACTACACTGAAATATTATACATACAGATATTGCACTGATTATGGCTACACTTAAATAATATATAATATATCCATCTATCTATCTATCTATCTATCTATCTATCTATCATTTATCTATCTATCTATCTATCTATCTATCTATCTATCTATCTATCTATCTATCTATCTATCTATCTATCATTTATCTATCTATCATTTATCTATCTATCATCTATCCAACTATCTATCTTATATCCTATCTCTATCTATCTATCTATCTATCTATCTATCTATCTATTATTATTATTATTATTATTTATGCGTGTGTGATTATGTATTTAGGTGTGTTTATAAATTCTGGTTTGCTATCAATATTTGGCTTTGTAAACTATATTTTATATTACCTAGGTAGGTATTGTCAGAAGTTGTATGCTATGATTTATGCAGCACTGTTTCATATTTTGGAGCTCTCTCATATTCTCTCTCTCTTTCACTGTATCTGCTTCTCTCTCTCTACATATAATCTCTCTCTTTCTGTCTGTCTGTCTGTCTCTCTCTCTCTCTCTCTCTCTCTCTCTATATATATATATATATATATATATATATATATATATATATTATAAGCTTTCTCTCTCTCTATATATGTATATATATATATATATGTATTATGTATATATATATATATATAATATTATATTATATTTTCTCTCTCTCTCTCTCTCTCTCTCTCTCTCTCTCTCTCTCTCTCTATATATATATATATATATATATATTATAAGCTTTCTCTCTCTCTATATGTATATATATGTATTATGTATATATATATATATATATATATAATATTATATTTTCTCTCTCTCTCTCTCTCTCTCTCTCTCTCTCTCTCTCTCTCTCTCTCTCTCTCTCTCTCTCTATATATATATATATATATATATATATATATATATATATATATATATATAGTTATTGGGAATCCCATATAAACAGGGCTGGCTGGGATTGTCATTATTATAATCAACTTGGTATCATTTGCTTTAAAGAGGCATTTACATGTTATGATAAACATTCTAGAAGTGAAAGGTATTTAAACACATACCCTTTATTAGAGCTTCTCACCAGAGGTTAACCTCTTAGATGCCAAGGGGTGAGATAAGAAGGAATACTTTTTGACATGAATTAAAATAGTCTTATCCTAAACTTAACATTAGAAACATGCAGTTCATTTGGAAAACATACATATGTTATTTTACAATTAAATAGATTAATATTGTGTTAAAGGTTTTTCTGCAAACACAAAAGTGACATTTTTTTTAGATATATAGAAACAATATAAGCCTTTATATTGGTCACTCAATCTAGATTTGAATTTAAACAGTTAAATGGTGACACTGCCAAGTTGTTATATAAGCTTGTGAATTGTGCATTGTTGCAATTACCAAGGGGGAGAATTGGATTATGATAAATTTGCTCTATGGTTCATCAAACACCACACAGTCTGCAAAAAGTTGGAGGAGCAAATTCACACTGCAGGTGATAAATGGAACAGTATGGATTTTATGGTAGAATTTAAACACTTTTTAAGCAGATTTAGCAAATACATTTCAGTTTTATTCTGATACCAAATTATGCTTTATCATATACTTGAGCCGTTTTAAAATAAACACTGTAAAGAAGCAAGTTGGATAATGAAAGAAATGGTGAAAGGATAATGTACAAACTGAATGCATTACAGGCAGAGAGGGGGGGGAGAGAGAGAGAGAGAGAGAGAGAGAGAGAGAGAGAGAGAGAGAGAGAATGTAGGTCAGTGCTATCCTATAACAGTAAAACAAGGCTGCATAGGGATGTTTGTATTAGTGTGTGAGCAGGAACATGTATCAGTGTGAGTAACTATGATGTCACTGAAGCAATAGGGAGTTTGTGTTATTGCAGTTTTCTAAAGAATCTACTGAGTTTACTTGTAGATTTTCATGGAATTGTGCTTTATTCATCTGTCCTAGGGCAAGCAGGACAATTCTGTGGCACATTAAGGCACTTTGATATTTTAATATAAATGTTTAATTATGCATAGTAAAAATCTTTCATTATTTCTGTCCCCTTTTACTGTAATTTAACTTTGACAATTGAGTGTTTTGTAATTCAGAGGACTTACAGTACACACTGCAGACTTGATAAGCCTATCCTGCTGCATACCTGTCCCAAATTAACCTCAAAGGGGATACTGTAAAAAAATGTAAATATTAATCAAGTAACCTGTCTGGGTTAGATTCTCTAAATAAAGTTAGTGGTGACAGGGAGATTGGCTATTTCAATTACTACAAGCAAGGTGTTATTGTATTGAGATAGTTTTCACACTTAAAGGGACAGTCTACCATAGAATTGTTATTGTTTTAAAAGATAGATAATCCCTTTATTACCCATTCCCCGTATTTGCACAACCAAACACAGTTATATTAATATACTTTTTACCTCTGTGATTACCTTGTATCTAGGAACCTTCTTCCGTCCAGCCCCCTGATCACATGACTGTGACTGTTTATTATCTATTGTCTTAAATTTAGCATTGTTTTGTGCTAAATCTTAAATAACCCCCTGTGCCTGAACACACTTATCTATATGGCCCACATGTACTTTCTGTCTCTTTGTGTTGAAAAGAGATTTAAAAGCATGTGATAAGAGGCAGCCCTCAAAGGCTTAGAAATTAGCATATGAGCCTACCTATTTTTAGTTTAAACTAAGAATACCAAAAGAAAAAAGCAAATTTGATGATAAAAGTAAATTGGAAAGTTGATTAAAATTAAAAGTCCTATCTGAATAATGAAAGTTTAATTTATACTAGACTGTCCCTTTAAAGGGACACTGAACCCAATTTCTTTTCTTTTGTGATTCAGATAGAGCATGACATTTTAAACAACTTTCTATTTTAGTCCTAATATCAAATTTTCTTCATTCTCTTGGAATCTTTATTTGAAATGCAATAATGTAAGTTTAGATGCCGGACCATTTTTGGTGAACAACCTCAGTTGTTCTTGCTGATTGGTGGATAAATTCACCCACCAATAAACAAGAGCTGTCCATGGTCTGAACCAAAAAAAAGCTTAGATGTCTTCTTTTTCAAATAAAGATAGCAAGAGAACCAAGAAAAATTGGTAATAGGAGTGAATTAGAAAGTTGCTTACAATTGCATGCTCTATCTGAATCACAAAAGAAAAAAAATTGGGTTCAGTGTCCCTTTAACTATTATGTTAATTTATTGCAATACTACAGAAAATGTAATTAAAAGTTGTTGCGTCATATAAATTGAACATGGGAACCGAAAGCATTTAAGGTTTACTGGCCTTTTCGTGCAAAAAGCTACACAAATATTTAACAGTCAATGTGATTTCACCACCTCAGTTAATCCAAACTCATTGTTTAGATGGAAAAATATTTATGTAAATGAAAAATGGTTCAAATAGCTCAGGAAAGGTTATTGACTACTTGCTAGTAAATGTTTTGGCTGATGGTTTTTCATTCGGTATTATTATTCTTTATTTATAAAGCGCCAACAGATTCCGCAGCGCTTCCCATGGGTACAAGGATAACAGTACAATGGAGAAACAATACAATAAAAATACAAAATTTTACAGACAAATACAGGGGTAATTAATGGCCCTGTTCCCATGGGAGCTTACAATCTAGAGGGGTAGGAGGATGGGAAACATGAGGTGGGTATGTAAAGAAATTTGAGCAGACAGTAAAGAGACAATAATGAGCTAAAACACATTTACCCAAAGTATGTGCTGCAAATACCCTGTTGGTATTATATATATATATAAAATGTATCATGCAGTGAGAATGAATCCGGTGATGATCCTTGGTTACCCACCACAGACAGCCAGCCCACTTTAATGTGTAAGAAGCAAAACACCACTTTAATGTGTAAGAAGAATAACATTTCGGTCCCAAACTGGAGCCTTGGTCACATGCAGCAAGTCACAACAGACAGGCATGATGGATGTCAGGATGCCTGTCTGTTGTGACTTGCTGCATGTGACCAAGGCTCCAGTTTGGGGCCGAAACGTTATGCTTCTTACACATTAAAGTGGTGTTTTGCTACATCTCGTGTGCTGGCTGTCTGTTTTGGGTAACCAAGGATCATCACCGGATTCATTCTCACTGCATGATACATTATTTGAACTTTTGGCCGAGCACTGAGTGGTTGTTACTGTTGGTGAGTGCTGATCCACTACATAATTATATATATATATATATATATATATATATATATATATATATATATACAGTATATATATGACTTTTATATGCAAGTGGAACTTTCTTTTCTGACTATTTACTTGAGTGAGCAATCGTTGTAATTTGAAGACATTTCAGATGTGATCCAGAAGCAGTAGAGGTGACTTAATAGGAGACATGGTGGGTCAATTATTCAAATAAAACACAGAATACACAGATTTTGAAAGCAGAAAAGAACCAGAAGACCTATTGAGTCTGATCATGTTGTTATCAAGAGTGTAGGCTTAAAGGGACTTTAAACACTAAATAAAACATATAAGCAAAGTATTGAGGTTATTCCCACCTCCCTCTAGTGATGGGTGCCGAAATGTTGAAATCTTTTTTCACTACATCCCAGTGCTGACCTGTTTGCACATGTGCAGTAACTCTCCTTCAGATGCCTGCAGTGTAACTTAGGTTCCGAAATGGCAGCACCCATGGTTAGAGGGAGGTGCATGGAATGTATTTAGTGTCCCTTTAATTCATTCTTAGGATAGCCTTATGCCTATCACAGACATTACAGAGTTCCCTATGTTCTTACCACCTGTGTTAGAAGTTTATTGCATGAATCAGCTACCTTTTCTATAAAAAATGCAAATTACTGCTGAACTTTTACGCTGCAAATTGAGATCATGACCTCTTGTTCTTGTGCTTGGCTTTTTTTTACTAAACTTCCAACCTCAGCTTTATTAAAACTAATTTACTTGAGTGTTTCTGCCATATCTTATCTTCCCATCTCCCTCTTAAGCTGTAAATATTAAATGAACACAAAACCCAATTATTTTCTTTCATGATTCAGATAGAGCAGCAATTTTCAGCAACTTTCTAATTTACTCCTATTATAAATTTTTCTTTGTTCTCTTGCGATCATTATTTGAAAAAACAGGAATGTAAGCATAGGAACTGGGCCATTTTTGGTTCAGCACCTGGGCCGCGCTTTCTGATTGGTGGCTACATTTAGCTACCCAGGTGCTTAACCAAAAAATGGGCCGACTTACATTCCTGCTTTTTCCTACACTATGCTTACATTCCTGCTTTTTCAAATAAAGATAGCAAGAGAACAAAGAAAAATGTATAATAGGAGTAAATTAGAAAGTTGCTTAAAATTGTATGCTCTATCTGAATCATAAAAAAAATGGTTTTGTGTCCCTTTAAGGTCAGGAAATCATTATTCTTGTTATTAACGTTTATTTATAAAGGGACAATATTTTATGCAGCTCTATACAGACTTACGTTACATTCATTAGGGTAAAACAATACTGGGGTTACAATGACAAGTTATACAAGGGATTGCACAAACTTCTATAACAAACAATACAAACAGTCCACAAAAGGAGCACAATCAGTAGTAGATGCATTTTTATAGAAAGTGAGCTACAGTTTGAAAGGCTCTCAAGCTTACAATATTGTCAGTATATGGCCGGGTTATAATATAATATATTTAATAATTATCCTTTAAACTAAACCCCCAATAAAATGCATATACCAAACAATAAAATTAATGTAAATTCCTAAATTCTTTATATTAGTTAAAATTTATAGACACATTGAAATATATTTGTAGAAAACCAGATATGAATCAAAACTATACACGTTTAAACTGTTATGTACCAAATGTACCTTTAGAACTAACCTTATTCACAATTGAATTATATTACCTCACCACAATGAAATATTACAGTATGGGTCAATAACTTCCAGACAACTATATGTTAACAGTGCTTAGTTAAACAATAGAACAATATACACTCTAATTAAAACACCAGAAGTTATATATATTCTAAATGTAAACAGCCAGTTTATATGCCAATTTATCTAAGTTGAAATAAGTTCTTAATTACCTACAGTTAATACAAATTCTAAAATATATTTATATATTTGCAAATATAAATTATTTAGGATACAAAAGGCAAGCTTAAAACTATACAGGACTACGAATATGAGTCTAAAATACAAATATGCTGTTTAAATCTATCAGTTGTAATTTAACTGCAGCGACAATGAATATATTTGTTTTAAATATTACCTATATTTAGCAACCTCTTATACTTTACCAAAAATAACCAAATCGATATTCAGCTTCCAATATTTCTCAACATCTCTAATTCACCTCAGAATACAAAAGAAGTATTTTGCAATGTGGATAAGAAGGGTAGCCCAATTTTGCATATAGTGACCGGGTTCCAGGCAACAAGTTATCAGTCCAGTTCAGCAAAAGTTTTTCAGCCTATCTCCATGCTTGGGGTTAAATCATGTGATATAACCCAACTCCTTTTTGTTCTGTACCATCATTGGTGAATTGGTTAGGCCCTTCGTATCTGAACATCTCATAGGTCAACTTGTGAGATGCCTCCCTTCATTGGTTCCCTGGCAATGCATAGTTACTGGGGAAACGCATCTTTGTTAACAGTCAACTCTTTTGACTGTAATTCTCACATCACAACACGGGGGCAGCAGACAGAGACAAACAGTTTCATTCAATTATTTCTATACAGTAAAATTACATATTTTTGTATATTTTTAATATATATACTATAATTTGATATTAATTAACTATTGGCTAGATTACGAGTTTTGCGTTAGGCTTAAAAAGCAGTGTTAAGATGTCCTAACGCTGCTTTTTAACGCCTGCTGGTATTACGAGTCTTGCAGGTACAGGTGTACCGCTCACTTTTTTGGGCAGACTTGGAAATACCGCAAATCCACTTACGTAAATTGCGTATCCTGTTTTTCAATGGGACTTGCATAGCGCCGGTATTACGAGTCTGATAAAAAGTGAGCGGTTCACCCTCTCCTGTCAAGCCTGGTACAGCATTTTAAAGTCAGTAGTTAAGAGTTTTACACTACAACGCCGTAGCATAAAACTCTTAACTAAAGTGCTAAAAAGTACACTAACACCCATAAAATACCTATTAACCCCTAAACCGAGGCACTCCCACATCGCAAACACTAAAATAAAATGTTTAACCGCTAATCTGCCGAACTGGAAATTGCTGCCACTATAATAAATATATTAACCCCTAAACCGCTGCACTCCTGCATCGCAAACACTAGTTAAATATTATTAACCCCTAATCTGCCGTCCCTAACATCGCTGACACCTACCTACATTTATTAACCCCTAATCTGCTGCCCCCAACATTGCCACCACTATATTAAAGTTATTAACCCCTAAATCTAAGTATAACCCTAACCCTAACACCCCCTAACTTAAATATAATTTAAATAAATCTAAATAAAAATAACTATCATTAACTAAATTATTTCTATTTAAAACTAAATTCCTGTAAAATAAACCCTAAGCTAACTACAATATAACTAATAGTTACATTGTAGCTATCTTAGGGTTTATTTTTATTTTACAGGCAAGTTTGTATTTATTTTAACTATGTGGAATAGTTACTAAATAGTTATTAACTATTTAATAACTACCTAGTTAAAATAAATACAAATTTACCTGTAAAATAAAACCTAACCTAAATTACACTAACACCTAACACTACACTATAATTAAATTAATTCCCTAAATTAAATACAATTAAATAAAATAATAATAATTATTAAGTACAAAAACAAGCAAACACTAAATTACAGAAAATAATAAACAAATTACAAGATTTTTAAACTAATTACACCTAATCTAATCCCCCTAACAAAATAAAAAGCCCCCCAAAATAAAAAAGACCTACCCTACACTAAATTACAAATAGCCCTTAAAAGGGCCTTTTGCGGGGCATTGCCCCAAAGTAATCAGCTCTTTTACCTGTAAAAAAAATTACAAATCCCCCCAACATTAAAACCTACCACCCACACAACCAACCCTACTCTAAAACCCACCCAATACCCCTTTAAAAACCTAACACTAACCCCTTGAAGATCACCTTTCTGGGAGAAGTCTTCATCCAACCGGGCTGAAGTCCTCAACAAAGCTGGGAGAAGTCTTCATCCAAGCCAGGTGAAGTGGTCCTCCAGACGGGCAGAAGTCTTCATCCAGACGGCATCTTCTATCTTCATCCTTCCGGCGCGGAGCGGGTCCATCTTCTAGACATCCGGCACGGAGCATCCTCTTCCAACGAAGTCTTCTTACTAAATGACGGTTCCTTTAAGTGACGTCATCCAAGATGGCGTCCCTTCAATTCCGATTGGCTGATAGAATTCTATCAGCCAATCGGAATTAAGGTAGAAAAAATCCTATTGGTTGAGGCAATCAGCCAATAGGATTGAAGTTCAATCCTATTGGCTGATCCAATCAGCCAATAGGATTGAGCTGGCATTCTATTGGCTGTTCCAATCAGCCAATAGAATGCCAGCTCAATCCTATTGGCTGCATGCAAGTATAATGTAGGTGGCGGCGGTGTCCGGAGCGGCAGATTAGGGGTTAATAATATAATGTAGGTGTCGGCGATGTTGGGGCGGCAGATTAGGGGTTAATAAGTGAAAGATTAGGGGTGTTTAGACTCGGGGTTCATGTTAGAGTGTTAGGTGTAGACATAAATTTTATTTCCCCATAGGAATCAATGGGGCTGCGTTAAGGAGCTTTACGCTGCTTTTTTGCAGGTGTTAGACTTTTTTTTCAGACGGCTCTCCCCGTTGATTCCTATGGGGAAATCGTGCATGAGCACGTTACACCAGCTCACCGTAAGCAGCGCTGGTATTGGAGTGCGGTAAGGAGCACAATTTTGCTCAATGCTCACTTCTTGTCTGGGTTGTAAAAACCCGTAATACCAGCTCTGTCTGTAAGAGAGCGGTGAGCATATACTGCTCGTTAGCACCGCACAGCTTCTAACGCAAAACTCGTAATTTAGGTGTATGTGTTTAATATTTATAGGATTATATAGTGTTATTTTCTCTGATCACTTCAATACCAGACATAAGCATATTTTTAATAATCATATTAATAAACAGTTACACTATTAATCATTTACCCCTATAATCACAGCTTTCTGGCATTTTATTGCGTCTCAATAGGAATGCAATGTATTTCATATTTCTAATGAATTTTGAATGCATGGAAATACCAGATGCAGATCTGAAATGAAAATAATAGTGTTATTAATTTTGAGACATTTTTAATCCTTAAGATATTCTATGTTTAAAAAGAAAATACGTAGGTTAAGACATGTTTATATTTAATATGTTGTCTGAATATATATATATATATACATATTCATTTGAGTATTCCCTTATATTCATATAAAAACCCAGCAGATTACACATTGTTATACAAGAAACAAAATTATACCAGCTGTATAAAAAAATTGAATTCAAATAGCTACACTGTAACATGTGTTTTTGCCTGGCCAAATTTCCATTGTCTAGAATTTGTGGATTCAAACACAATAGGGGCCCCATAAACATCTTGTATACACTTAGGCCATGTCTGTTTATTTACAGGGTCTGATAAGTTATCATTATCTTGGGCAGGAAATCAACTTCAAACAGAGCAGCCACATGGTGACATCTTCTTTCAAAATAACTGCCTGATCTGATTAGACTACATGTCTTTTCTTTGATCTCACCTGAATGCATTGTAATTAAGAACAAGGGGTGTCTCACCCAGTCAAACCAACCTCACATTGGATTTATAGCTACAAAATGAAATATCAAATATCTATGATATATTTGTAGCTTATTTAAGATATATCTGTAGCTTATTTAATGTTACTTACAGGTACCCTGACAATATAAAGGAGAAATCAACATATGACAGAGGATTGAGAGAGAAATCAGAGACATTGGGGCCCATTTCTCAAGCTCCTTATAGAGCTTGAAGGGCCTTGTTTCTTGCGAGCCTTCAGACTCGCCAGAAACACCAGTTATGAAGCAGCGGACTAAAGACCGTTGCTCCATAACCTGTCCGCCTGCTCTGAGGCTGCGAACAGAGATTGCATGAAATCAACCCGATCCAATATGATCGGGTTGATTGACACCCCCTGCTAGCGGCCGCAAATCTGTCGGGGGCGGCGTTGCACCAGCAGTACACAAGAGCTGCTGGTGCAATGCTGAGTGCGGAGAGCCTATTGCTCTCCGCATTAAGCGATGTCTGTTGGACATGATCCGCTGATTGGATCATGTTGGACAGACATTTGTTAAATAGGCCCCATTATGTTTAAAGTGTGGTGATTCATTTGAGGATATGTAAAAGCTGTAGCAGAAAGAGATTACAGAGCAGTTTTGTGTGAGAAGATAGTGGTGCTTCTTGTCATGAGTCAGGTGAAGGGATAATTGCACCTCATATCAACTAAAAGAGGGGTTATATTAATGAGTAAACTTTAGGGTCGGGCAAAACTGGAGGGTTGGGTTTAAAGTGTTTGAAATGTGTCCGTGTTTCTTGCTGAGGAGTGAGATGTCTGTAGAGCTGTTGTGAGATGAGAGTGAATATTTTTGAGACTTTCATAGTGAGAAGGTGTAATAGCAAATGGGGGAGGGATAACTGGATGGGGGGGTAGCTGATAAGGCAGAGTGAGAGACAGAGATACGTTTTTTAATGAGACAACAAATAAAGACAATATTTTCACACATTGCTTGTTTGAAGAGAAAGTAAGTGATGTTATCTTGCTGAGATTGAAAGGATCATTAAAGCAGGATAGCAGCCAGGAGGCCAATTGGTTTGTGTCTTGCAATAAGCCTAATATATAGTTTGACTGCACTGGTATAAAGACAGATATATTCCAGCCCACACAGTCACACAATATAGTTATACATGTTTATCATCTTTTTATTAACATTGTATAACAAAAATATAAAAAATCTTTCATTTTTCATTAATACAGTAATTTAAACTAAAAAATGTCAGCTGTAAACATGATATAGTAATAAAAAAATATAAATTGTATTCCCCAGAAGAAAAAATAAATACACTTTAATGTTTTCTATATTTTTGAATATATTCTATTATTCTATACCCATTTACATACTACGTCTTATCAATATGCTAGAAATAAACCCCCAGAAAATATAAAATATAATTGTATATATTTGTATGGCAAAAGGGGCCCATAAAGTTCCTAGCTCCCACAAAACTCATAATACAGCTCTAAGTTTAATAGCCCTCTTGGAACAGTTCCTAGTTTAGTATATCCTTCTGGAGATATGGGGCAGAATTATCAAGCTCCAAATGGAGCTTTATGCCCCTGTTTCCGCGCGAGCCTTGAGGCTCGCCGGAAACATCAGTTATGGAGCAGTGGTCTAAAGACCCTGGCTCCATAACTTGTCAGCCTGCTCTGAGGCTGTGGACATCAATCCGCCCGATTCTATACGATCAGGCTGATTGACAGACACCCCCTGCTAGCAGCCGATTGGCCATGAATCTGCGGTGGGCGGCATTGCACAAGCAGTTCACAAGAACTGCTTGTTCAATGATAAATGCCAACAGTGTATGCTGACGGCATTTATCGATGTGCGGTGGACATGATAAGCTACATTGTATCATGTCTGCTCGCACTTTCATAAATCGGCCCCATGGTCTCCAAACTGTACACAGTACTCAAGATGAGTACTAACTAGTGATCTGTCTGCTAATACCTCTTAATATCAGGCATCCTACTGGCCGTACCTGCTGAGATAATACATTGTTTAAGAACCATAAAATAACCTGAAATAATAATGCCATGGTTACCTTCTTTGTCATTAACAAAGTGCCATTAAATGCCATAGAACCCAAACATTTTATTTCATGTTTTTAATAATGCTTCCAATTTAGTTCTATTATCAAATTTACTTTGGTCTCATGGTATTTGTTGTTGCAGAGATATCTAGGTAGGTAGCGTGCATTGTCTGGAGAACTATATTTCTAAAATTCTACTACAAAATACTCTAATGTATCTCCTTAAAGGGACATAAAAAACGCTTTCTCTACATGTTGCATTAAAAATGGCTTATGATTTTTTTTTATGATTATAGTACAAGTACCTTTTTTGCTTGTAAATAGTTCCTTCCCATTGAACTCTAAAATAATTATTTTCCGTAAGCCCCTGGCCAATCAGAGAATTCCTGAGTCTTCTTTGGTTACCAGGTTGGAGCCACACTCCTCTTCATGCATTGGTGCTATTGCCTATCACACCATTAGCAATATTCTCGCTGGATTTTGGTTACAGAAGCATATGTTCTTAGGACAATGACAATTGGTGGACTATAGGACAAAATCAAAATGTTATTTTTTTTATTGTTTCCTTGCTTTGATTTTGGATATAAAAACATGTCTGTACTTGACATTTATTAACTGAGAAGAGAGCTCTCAAGACATCGCTAGAGAAAAGTGTCTAGCCCTGATCAATGTAAGCTAAAATAATTAGTAGCCATATATAAATCAACACAAATTAATATGGGGATCTTGACAAATACTAGAATTCAAAATCCAGTAATTTCTAAGTTCAAACACATGCACTTGAGTATTCAGGTCTTGACAGATACTGTGGGACAGATAACCTTAGTGGTTAGAAATTGTGACCAACAGGCTGTTTCAGTGGCACTAGGCCTGAATGGTCTGGATCTGCACACAACAAGTATTACAGTGCATTCCCTCCATCTCATCCATCCTCTAAACAGGGACGAATTGGCCTACCAAGATAACAGGAGATTTCCCGGTGTGCTGTAGCAGCTGGGGCTGGAAAGCTACAATTTAAAGGGGCGATTGATAGATGCAATTGGTTTTTAGGGTTTCTATATAACTTCAATATGATATTTTTATTTAATACAAAGTAATATAATTTAATTCTGAAAAAAATATTGGGGAAGGAGTTTCTTAGTAATCCCCTTCGACAAAAATGGGGCATGTGCATTTTACCGACTCTTCGGAAAGTATGGCTGGTATTTTTTCCAGGGCTGCTTTTTATACCCAGTCCAGCCATGCCTTATTAGTGTTACTGGTAGCCAAGGGGTTAACAATGGATTCATCTATCTTATGTGTAATATTGGAAGCCACATGAGCATTCCTGTCATGTATATTACTGGCAGGCAAGAGATTGCTTACTATGTGTGTGTTACTGAGATTGATAGATAGATGAATAGATAGACAGATAGACAGTTGTGCAATTAGTTAGGGAACCAGCAGGTTGAGAGGATCAGTTGTGTGAACCAGAAGTAGAATCCAAGTGATTATAACAGTTGTGGTAAATGTCTGGGGAAACATAGAATATTTTCATGGTTTTATAACAATTTAAATCACACATTTGACACCCCAGTACTGAAACTAGTAATTGTCATATAACAATATAAATTAAATTGTTGGACAGCTCGGTGTTGACATTAGCCATTAAGAATTGGGTTCATGTAGACAACAATGAAAGATGATCATGGAACAGGAAACTGGGGCGCGATCCGATATCGATCGCAGTTTGCGGCGCAAGCGAGGGAACCGGCGTCGCCCGCAGTTTCAGCTCGCAACTCGAGCCATCCCATATAGGTCGCCGTCAGATGCTAACGTGCCGTAAGTCTCACAAACCAGCGATGTCCAGAAATCTGCGTAAGTACAAATTTCTGGCGTCGCCAGTGACTTGCGCCACGTTAGAATCTGCCGGCGCCTATAAAACCTGACTAAAGTCTAAAACACCCGCACTGTCTAACACGCCTCCCTAACATAGCCCGCACTGTCTAACACGCCTCCCTAACATAGCCCACACTGTCTAACCCTCTATCCGCTATCCCCCCTCACTAGCCTAACAATAAAAAAGCTATTAACCCCTAAACCGCCGATCCTTTACCCCGCCGCAACCTAATAAAATTATTAACCCCTAAACCGCCGCTACCTAATAAAATTATTAACCCCTAAACCGCCGCTCCTTTACCCCGCCGCAACCTAATAAAGTTATTAACCCCTAAACCGCTGCTCCCGTACCCCGCCGCCAGCTATATTATATCTATAACCCCCTAAAGTGAGCCCCTAACACCGCCGCCATCTATATTAAAATTATTAACCCCTAATGTAAGCCCCTTACACCGCCGCCATCTCTATTAAAATGATTAACCCCTAATTTAATCTACCTACCCCGCCGCCAGCTATATTATCTATATTAACCCTAAGTATATTATAGTTAATATAGTTATTACATTATATATATTAACTATATTAACCCTAATTATATTAGGGTTAATATAGTTACTATAGTATTTATATTAACTATATTAACTCTATCTAACCCTAACTAAATTTATATTAAATTAATCTAATTCATTTATAAACTAAAATATTCCTATTTAAATCTAAATACTTACCTATAAAATAAACCCTAAGATAGCTACAATATAATTAATAATTACATTGTAGCTATGTTAGGGTTAATATTTATTTTACAGGTAAATTGTTAATTATTTTAACTAGGTATAATAGATATTAAATAGTTATTAACTATTTAATATCTACCTAGTTAAAATAATTACCCAATTACCTGTAAAATAAATCCTAACCTAAGTTATAAATACACCTACACTATCAATAAATTAAATAAAGTACAAACATCTATCTAAAAATACAATTAAATTAACTAAACTAAATTACAAAAAAAAACAAACACTAAATTACAAAAAATAAAAAAAAGATTACAAGATTTTTAAGCTAATTACACCTATTCTAAGCCCCCTAATAAAATAATAAACCCCCAAAATAAAAAAAATTCCCTGCCCTATTCTAAATTAAACATATTTCAAAGCTCTTTACCTTACCAGCCCTTAAAAGGGCCTTTTGTGGGGCATGCCCCAAAGAATTCAGCTCTTTTGCATTCAACAAATACAATCCCCCCCCCCCCCATTACAACCCACCACCCACATACCCCTATTCTAAACCCACCCAAACCCCCCTTAAAAAAGCCTAACACTACCCCCCTGAAGATCTCCCTACCTTGTCTTCACCACACCGGGCCGAACTCCTGATCCGATCCGGGCGATGTCGTCCTCCAAGCGGCAAAGAAGAATTCTTCCTCCGGCGATGTCATCCTCCAAGCGGCAAAGAAGAATTCTTCCTCCGGCGACGTCTTCCTCCAAGCGGCAGCAAAGTCTTCATTCTTCCGGCGGCATCTTCAATCTTCTTTCTTCGCTCCGCCGCCGCGGAGCATCCATCCCGGCCAACTGCTAAACTTGGAATGAGGTACCTTTAAATGACGTCATCCAAGATGGCGTCCGCCGAATTCCGATTGGCTGATAGGATTCTATCAGCCAATCGGAATTAAGTTAAAAAAATCTGATTGGCTGATTGAATCAGCCAATCAGATTCAAGTTCAATCCGATTGGCTGATCCAATCAGCCAATCAGATTGAGCTCGCATTCTATTGGCTGATCGGAACAGCCAATAGAATGCGAGCTCAATCTGATTGGCTGATTGGATCAGCCAATCGGATTGAACTTGAATCTGATTGGCTGATTCAATCAGCCAATCAGATTTTTTTAACTTAATTCCGATTGGCTGATAGAATCCTATCAGCCAATCGGAATTCGGCGGACGCCATCTTGGATGACGTCATTTAAAGGTACCTCATTCCAAGTTTAGCAGTCGGCCGGGATGGATGCTCCGCGGCGGCGGAGCGAAGAAAGAAGATTGAAGATGCCGCCGGAAGAATGAAGACTTTGCTGCCGCTTGGAGGAAGACGTCGCCGGAGGAAGAATTCTTCTTTGCCGCTTGGAGGATGACATCGCCGGAGGAAGAATTCTTCTTTGCCGCTTGGAGGACGACATCGCCCGGATCGGATCAGGAGTTCGGCCCGGTGTGGTGAAGACAAGGTAGGGAGATCTTCAGGGGGGTAGTGTTAGGCTTTTTTAAGGGGGGTTTGGGTGGGTTTAGAATAGGGGTATGTGGGTGGTGGGTTGTAATGGGGGGGGGGATTGTATTTGTTGAATGCAAAAGAGCTGAATTCTTTGGGGCATGCCCCACAAAAGGCCCTTTTAAGGGCTGGTAAGGTAAAGAGCTTTGAAATATGTTTAATTTAGAATAGGGCAGGGAATTTTTTTTATTTTGGGGGTTTATTATTTTATTAGGGGGCTTAGAATAGGTGTAATTAGCTTAAAAATCTTGTAATCTTTTTTTTATTTTTTGTAATTTAGTGTTTGTTTTTTTTTGTAATTTAGTTTAGTTAATTTAATTGTATTTTTAGATAGATGTTTGTACTTTATTTAATTTATTGATAGTGTAGGTGTATTTATAACTTAGGTTAGGATTTATTTTACAGGTAATTGGGTAATTATTTTAACTAGGTAGATATTAAATAGTTAATAACTATTTAATATCTATTATACCTAGTTAAAATAATTAACAATTTACCTGTAAAATAAATATTAACCCTAACATAGCTACAATGTAATTATTAATTATATTGTAGCTATCTTAGGGTTTATTTTATAGGTAAGTATTTAGATTTAAATAGGAATATTTTAGTTTATAAATGAATTAGATTAATTTAATATAAATTTAGTTAGGGTTAGATAGAGTTAATATAGTTAATATAAATACTATAGTAACTATATTAACCCTAATATAATTAGGGTTAATATAGTTAATATATATAATGTAATAACTATATTAACTATAATATACTTAGGGTTAATATAGATAATATAGCTGGCGGCGGGGTAGGTAGATTAAATTAGGGGTTAATCATTTTAATAGAGATGGCGGCGGTGTAAGGGGCTTACATTAGGGGTTAATAATATTAATATAGCTGGCGGCGGTATAGGGGGATTAGATTAGGGGTTAATAATTTTTATATAGGTGGCGGCGGTGTAAGGGGTCAGATTAGGGGATAGATAAGGTAGATGGCGGCGGTTTTAGAGGCTCACAGTAGGGGGTTAGTTTATGTAGATGGCGGCGGGGTCCGGGAGCGGCGGTTTAGGGGGGTAATAACTTTATTAGGGATTTCGGGGGGGGGGGGGGGGGGGGATCGCGGTTGACAGGGAGATAGACATTGCGCATGCGTTAGGTGTTAGGTTTATTTTAGCAGATCGCGGTTGACAGGGAGATAGACATTGCGCATGCGTTAGGTGTTAGGTTTATTTTCTAGTTAGTTTAGGGAGTTACGGGGCTCCAATAGTCAGCGTAAGGCTTCTTACGGCTGCTTTTTGTGGCGAGGTGAAAATGGAGTAAGTTTTCTCCATTTTCGCCACGTAAGTCCTTACGCTGCATATTGGATACCAAACTGCGCGGGTTTGGTATACCTGCCTATGGCCCAAAAAACTGCGGGCGACGGCAGAAATATACGCGCGTAACTTCTAGCTTACGCCGTATATAGGATACCAAATCCGCGCAATTATTGGCGTCGCCGGCTTTTGCGGGCGACGATTTTTATCGGATTGACCCCCAGATGTCAAGCTGTAAAATCAAGACTGCAAGACCACTGAGCACAATATCACTGCCACTGTGTTGTAGGTGCAGATCTTCTGTACATCAGAATCTTACCCATGAGTGCCTGGTGCTGCAATCTTGTGGTCAACAATCTAATGCAGCATTGTTACAGCTGTTAGGTTTAAATTACTGATGACATCCCATGAACAATAACGTATACTAATATGGAACATTACAGAAAATCACAAATGGGAGAAAATAAAAGTCTTCTAGATATAGAACAGCTTTATATTACCACTAACTTTTAAACATTTCTTGTAACTACTCCACTAAATTAAAGATATATTTAACTTAAAGTGATGGTAAATCCTAGCGTTGAAGTATTTCATACTTTATGACTGAAAGTCCTCTTTATTTGTTCCAATGGTAAATCCTAGCGTTTCACAAACGTTAGGATTTACCATTACTTTAATAACAGACTAGCAGCTTCCCTTTATATTGTGCTAGATACTTAGGTAAATAAAATTATAACACCCATTGTTAAAGGGACAGTCTAGTCAAAATTAAACTTTCCTGATTCAGATAGGGCATGCAATTTAAAAAAACTTTCCAATTTAATCATCAAATTTGCTTTGTTCTTTTGGTATTCTTTGTTAAACGCGAAACCTAGGTAGACCCACATGCTAATTTATAAGCCCTTAAAGGCTGTCTCTTATCTAGGTGCATTTTGACCGTTTTTAACAGCTGGACAGTGCAAGTTCATGTGTGTCATGCAGATAACATTATGCTCACTCCCGGGGAGTTATTTATAAGTCAGCACTGATTGGCTAATATGCAAGTCAGTCAACAGAAATGAGATAAGTGGGCAGTCTGCAGAGGCTTAGATACAAGGTAATCACAGAGGTAAAAAGTGTATTAGTAGAACAGTGTTGATTATGCAAAACTGGGAAATGGGTAATAAAGGGATTGTCTATCTTTTTAAACAATTCTGGAGTAGACTGTCCCTTTAACAGTAAAGCCTAATGTTTACTATTCTTTATCCTTATCTTGTATCTGCATTATTTTCTCTAATAAAAAATATGCAAAGAGCAACAAATACATTGGTAAATTCCACTGAATTTACATTTTGGCAACATAAAATGTTACATATTTCCTGAGTATATATTTTATAATTGTATATAAACTTGTCTTATTATACCCTGCACTATCAATATACTTGATGTGTGTAATGTATTATGTATTAAATCATTTGTACGGCAAATTTGTAGATTTAAGTTTAATCTGTACAATAATTTATAAATCAGAAATTGTATACATATTTTTATGTTTGGTTTATACAGTTGTGTCTCTTAGTATTTAATTGTGTTTTCTTCACATTAATAAATTAGTTCTCCTGGGAACTCTACGCGCTTTCTTACATTTTATCACTCTTTGATTTCATGAACTCAGAAGTATTTAGTTTTACAGCAGCAGCTGATACTGGAACTTTTAATAAACTGTTTCTGAGGATGGACTGAAACACAAGTAAACAAAGCATAGAGAAGAGAATGGAAATGGCAGCATATTCCTCCCCTTGTGTAGTTTTTCTCTCATTTAGGGCGAGAATACATATGCGGCTCAAGCTTCAGAGCAAATGCTGAAACCCGCGCCACCCGTAATTTCATCTCGCACATCGGGGTATCACATAAACCCTGCTGGCAGTTCAAGTGCCGTAAGTCGGATAAACTAGCGATGTCCAGAAATAAGCGTAAATAAAAATATCTGGAGTTGCCAGTGACTTACGGCACTTTAGAAACTGCCGGAGCTTAAAAAAAAAAAAAAAAAAAAAAAGTAAAATTTCCTGTAAAAGTCTAACCCGTCTCACAAAAATAAACCTGACACGTAAAACCCCTATATCCACCATCAAACCCACATCGGAACTAATAATAAATGTATTAACCCTTAATCCGCCATTCACACACATCGCGATCTACCTAATAAATTTATTAACCCCTAATCCACCATTCACCCACATCGCAAAGTTCCTATTAAAACTAATAACCCCTAATCTGCTATTAACCCACATTGCAGTAAACCTAATAAAACTATTAACCCCTAATACGCCATTAACCCACAAAGCAATAAACCTAATAAAACTATGAACCCCTAATCCACCATTAACCCACAACGCAATAAACCTAATGAAACTATTAAACCCTAATCCACCAAACCCACACAACGCAATAATCCTAATAAATCTATTAACCCCTAACCTGCCAACCCCCCACAACGCAAATAACTAATGAAATTACTAAGCCCCCTAACATAACACCCCCTGAATTAACCTCAATTACCTAAATTAAAAAATACTAAGTTACATTAAAATAAAAAAACTAACATTACTTAAAAATAAAAAAGCCTAAGATTTAACCGATTTGTACAGCCAATAGAATTTTAGCAACCCTAATTGCTATTGGCTGATTCAAATTATTTTCAGCCAATAGGAATGCAATGGTACCCCCAGTATAAAAGGGGTACCTTGCATTTCAATCCTGTGCGGTGGATGATAGCATGAAGAGGACCTCCATGTCGGCTCGATGGACCTCCGCCTGGACCTCTGCCTTGGACCTCCGCCTTGGAACTTTGCCTGGACCTCCGCCTTGGACGTTCGCCTGGACCTCGGCCTCCATGCATTGCCGCTCTGCCTCCGCAGGGATGAAGAAGATGCCGGTCCAGCGATGGATGAAGATGGAGCCGCCTGGATGAAGATGCCGCCTGGATGAAGATCGTTCAAGCGGGACTTCAACAACTCTGAGTACCTAAAGAGGGGTTAGTGTTATGTTTTTTAACGTTTTTTTGGGGTGTTTTTTTTTTAGATTAGGGTGGACACTCTTAAAAGAGCTGAATGCCCTTTTAGGGGCAGCAAAAGAGCTGAATGCCTTTTTCAGGGCAATGCCTATACAAATGCCCTTTTCAGGGCAATGGGTAGATTAGGATTTTTAGATAGTTTTTTTATTTTGGGGGATGGGGGTTTGTAATGTTAGTTGGTCTTTGTATTTTGTTTCAGGTAAAAGAGCTGTTTAACTTAGGGCAATGCCCTACAAAAGGCCCTTTTAAGGGCTATTGGTAGTTTATTCTAGATTAGGTTTCTTTTATTATGGGGTGTTTTTTTTTTTAAAATGGGTATTAGAATAGGAATAATTGTTATTATTTTGGATAATTCGTTTGTTATTTTGTGTAATTTTTTTTTCATTTTGGGATGTTTTTATTTTTAGATTAGGGGTTGGGCATTTCATAAAAGAGATGAATGCCCTTTTAAGGGCAGGGCAAAGAGCTGAATGTCCTTTTAAGGGCAATGCCCACACTGTCAGCAAAAATGTGCAAAAATTGTACCTTTAGGGGTATAACAGCTTGTCACTGGGGCAGTACCCTCAAAGGTACACCCGCTGTACCCTTTAAAATGGGTACATATTGGTACCCTTGCAGATTGTACCTTTCAAAGGCAAATATGTACCTTTGGTGACTAGATTGGACCTCAGTCCTATGGTACCATATTGTACCCTTAAAAAATGGTGCAAATCTGGCCTTTTAAGGATACTGCCCCAGTGACAAGCCCTTTGTACCTCATGATGGCAAATTTGTACTCAACACAGCATATTACAAATGCTGTTCCATTAAATTTATCATATAACATTCAAATATGCATTCAATGTGTACTTTTTCAGGCAGTATTACAATAGCCATTTTTTTTTTCTTTGTAAAATTAGTTAATACATTTGCTTTATGTTTAAGAGTTAACATCTTGATGCTCTAAATATAAACATTAAAATGTTAAGTGCTTGTTTGCCATTTAGAACCAGCAACACAGTATCATTGAATATATGGGTTATTAAAGGGACAGTCTAGTCAAAATTAAACTTTCATGATTCAGATAGGGCATGAAAATTTAAACAACTTTCCATTTGACTTTTATCACTAAATTTGCTTTGTTCCCTTGGTGGTATTTTTCAAAAGCTAAACCTAGGTAGGCTCAAACTGATTTCTAAACCGTTGAAAACCGCCTCTTAGCTCAGAGCATTTTGAAAGTTTTTCACAGTTAGACAGTACTAGTTCATGTGTGTCATATAGATAACAATATGTTCACTCCCATGTAGTTATTTAGGAGTCTGCACTGGTTGGCTAAACTGCATGCCTGTCAAAAGCACTGAGATAAGGGGGCATTCTGCAGAGACTTAGATACAAGGTAATCACAGAGGTTAAAAGTATATTAATATAACTGTGTTGGTTATGCAAAACTGGGGAATGGGTAATAAAGGGATTATCCATCTTTTTAAGCAACAACAATTCTGGTGTAGACTGTCCCTTTAAGTATTTTTTTTTGCTTTGCCCGCTTCTTTCATATTACCAACAACAATTGAACATAATTATTTTGCTGTACAACATGTATGTTGCATTCATTTTGGGTGAATGACAGTTATGTGAATATGAATAATTGAGCTGTACAAATGATATGGACTTACAGGGTTTGGCAGCCTTGAACCACCCATCCCCCTCAACCTTTTAGTCACACAACTGATTGTACCTTTTGGGGGGGATTAAATGGTACAGACATGGACCCTTTGACAGTTGGAAACATATTTGTACCTTATTTAACACTAAATGGGACATATTAGTTCCTTAAGGTGTAATTATGATCCATTGAGGGTACAACCACAGCAGTTGTACCCTAAGTGTTCACAAACTGACCCCAACCGTACCCTTTTTTCTGACAGTGACATACAAATGCCTTTTTCAGGGAAATGGGTTGATTAGGTTTTAATTTATTTTTATTTTGTGTGTTTGGGGGGTGGAGGTTTGTTTACTGTTAGGGGGCGTTTGTTTTTCTTTTGTAGGAAAAGAGCTGATTTCTTTAGGGCAATGCCCTAAAAAAGGCCCTTTTAAGGGCCCTTGGTATTTTATTATAGATTAGGGCTTTTTATTTTGGGGTGGATTTTTTATTTTTTTAAAAGGGTATTAAAATAGGAATTATTTTTATTATTTTGGATAATTTCGTTTGTTAGTTTTTGTAATGGTAGTTTTATTTATTTTTTTGTAATTTTAGTGTTTTTTATTTTTTGTAATGTTAGGTTTTAGTGTAAGGCAGCTTAGGTTTTATTTCACAGGTAAGTTTGTATTTATTTTAACTATGTAGTTAGTAAATATTTAATAACTATTTACAAACTAGTCTACCTAGTTAAAATAAATACAAACTTACCTGTGAAATAAAAATAAAACCTACGATAGCTACAATATAACTGTTAGTTATATTGTAGCTAGCGTAGCTTTTATTTCACATATCAGGAACGGCAGATTATGTAGGTGTTAGTGATGTCGGGGGCAGCAGATTAGGCGTATTTAGACGTGGGTTTTATGTTAGGGTGTTAGGTTTAAACGTTACTTTTTTTCCCCCGATAGACATCAATGGGGCTGCGTTACAGAGCTTTCATTTCGCAATCGCAGGTGTTATTTTTTTTTTTTTTTAATTTTCAAATGCTTTATTAAGAGTTTTCCAAGGTATACATAGATAAAACATTCAAATCAACATCTTTTGTTACAGTAAAAGATAAAAGTGGAGCTTTGTTACAATCATACGTTTACTTTTGCAATAATTATTTACTTGTTAGTGTAGTTCGAAGTCAGTGAGTCTGAGTGAATTAGGTCCGGAGCACCAATCTGCCCATGCCTGGAAGTAGAGGGTAGCTGGGGATAGAGTAGCACTATTTGCCTTCTTTTCTTTTGTGATGGGAGCTGACCCTACCACACCTACTTATCTCGTGGGGAGTGTTTATGAGTATCTGGGGTGTAGTTCACGCTATGTGGACTAATTATTAGAGATGTATAAAAGGGGTAAAGAAGAGGGGGGGAGGGTAGATTTCTATAGGCTATTTACATATTCCTCCCATAAGAAGGTTATGTTTTGAAATTCAGCCGTTCGTTTGGTGCAGGTGTAGTGGTATTTCTCTAGTTGGAGGTAGTGGGTGACTTTGGTTTTCCATACGGTTAGGGGTGGTAGGTCTATTTTTTTCCAATTGAGTGGGATGAGCCTTTTTGCAGAATTTATCATGACAGTGAGGAGTGCTTGTTTTAATTTTCCGGGGATAGCAGGAAATTTGTTGAATAGAAAGAGCCAGGGAGTGAGCGGGAGGAGGGTGCCCAGAACTTTTTCAATTTCAGATTTGAGAGAGCCCCAGAAAGAGGCTGTGCTTATTTTGGACGAGAATGGTGTATTTTTGCTGACTGGCGTCAAGGGAGAGCATGTGGTGGAGATTTTGGGGTGTTTCAAAAGTATTTTGTCCCATTGCTTAAAAGTTTCGTGTACTGATCTAGGAGTTGTGCATAGTAGTGTCCGCTGGGCTTTGGGGATCCAGCAGTTCCCGCATAGATGATGTGCGTCCGAAAGTATCTGTTCTAATTGGATCCATTCTTTGTTCGCGCTGTGTTTGCACCAGTCGACAACTCGTGTAAGGAAGGCTGCCTGTCTGTATCGCGTTAGATTTGGGGCTCCTATCCCTCCCAGTTCCTTTGGGTGATATAGGGTGGAGGTGGCAATGCGGGGTCTCTTGTGTGACCAAATGAAACCGTTAATTTGTTTTTGCAAGGAGAATAGAAGGTGTTCTGGGATAGGGACTGGGAGAGTTTGTAGGAAATATAAAATCTTTGGTAGGATTATCATTTTTACTGCATTGATCTTCCCTAGCCAGGAAAGAGGTTTGTGGTTCCACGCCCTAACGGTGGTTTGGATTGACGAATTAAGGGTTTTGTGGTTTAGGGATATTATGGTTTCCAGGGATGGTGAGATGTGGACTCCTAGGTATTTGATTGCCTTGGGTTGTATATGGAAATTATAACGTCGTTCTGTGTTGTTTATTACTGCTGGATGGACGTGTATAGCTAGTAATTCAGATTTTGTATTGTTTATTTTGAAGTTGGAGTGTACACCGTAGGTGTGTAATGTTTCTATCAGAGGGGGGAGCGACGTCTCAATATCTGTTAATGTTAGGAAGATATCATCTGCATATAAGGTTATTTTGTATGTTTCGGGTCCAATTTGTATTCCATGAATATCCATATTGTGTCTAACATGTATGGCTAGTACCTCCATTGCCAATATAAATAGGAGAGGGGAGAGCGGGCAGCCTTGCCTGGTACCGTTATTGATTTTAAAGGGGGGTGAGATAGAGTCATTTAATTTAATTTTGGCCTGTGGGTTGTTATAAAGGGTGAATATTTTGCCAACAATTTCTTGGGGAAAGCCGAATGTGTGCAGGGTTTGTTTTAGAAAAGACCAGTCAAGCCTGTCAAAGGCTTTTTCTGCGTCCATGGCAAGGAATATTGACGGGATTTTTTGGGTGGAGGTGTATTCCATGAGGTCTAGTATTTTGGTAGTGTTATCTCTAGCTTCTCTGGAAGGTGTGAAGCCTGCTTGGTTGGTGTGTAGGATAGATGGTAGGATTAGGTTTATCCTTGTGGCTATGATTTTTGCAAAGAGCTTGATATCGAAATTTAGGAGGGAAATGGGGCGGAAATTTGCAGGTTTATCTGGGGGCTTTCCTGGTTTCGGGAGCACTACCACTAGGGCTTCTAACATGGAGGGAGGAAAAGGGTTATTATCGGCCACTTCATTAAACATTGTGGTGAGGTGGGGTATTAGTGTAAGCGAGAAGGTCTTATAGTATTTAGCTGTAAAGCCATCCAGCCCGGGGCTCTTCCCAACTTTCAGGGATTTAATGGCTAGTTGTACTTCCCGTGAGGATATTGGTTGGTTAATTTGGTTCTTTTGGTCGTTTGTTATTTCCGGTGTTGGGTATTTTGTGATGTAATCCACAAGCGTGGTAGGGTTGTCTATGGTGGAGGTGTCTTTTTGTATGTTATATAATGAAGTGTAGTATTCGTGAAAGGCCTGGAGAATCTCTGGAGTGGATTGGAGTGGGTTCCCTTTTGGGTTTTGCAGTTCATGAATGTGCAACTTAAACCTTTTTTTTTTCAGTGCTCTGGCTAGTAATTTGCCTGCCCTATTGTTCTCGAAATGGAACATGCTATGTTATTTTTTTTCTAACCCGCTCTCCCCATTGATGTCTATGGGGAAAGCGTGCACAAGCACGTCAAAGCAGCGCTGGTCTTTTGTGCGGTATGGAGCTCAACGTAACCATATCGCACGCACAAGGTGGCTGTTTTAAAACTTGTAATGGCAGCGCAATGGAGGGTAAAATAAAGCAACTTTTGTTGTGTTCGTTAAATTCCCTATAGCGCGCATTACTCGTAATATACCTAATATTTTCTTCTTTTTCTTGTTAGCAGGTAAGTAAGCTCAGGGGAGTGCACGTGTCTGCAACAATATTATTCATTAACAAGAGCACTAGGTGGCAGCTCTATTTTCTGTCATGTAGTGCTTAGGCTTGTGCACGCTACCTACCTAGGTATCTCTTCAAAACATAATAACATTGGAATGAAGCACATTTTATAATAGAAGTAAATTGGAAACTTTTTTAAAATTGTATTCTCTATCTGAATAATGACATAAACATTTTTGTTTCATGTCCCTTTAAGTACTGGTGCACGGCCCTCACAGCATATGTGTGTATGCCTTTAAAAACAGTAATACCTTTTACTAGAAGCATTTTTGTTATTGAAAGGGTGCTGCAAAAATGCTTCTATTTCCAAATGAAAATCTCCCATGCACAGCTTATTTGTTACCTTTCTGGACCTTTAATGGGAGAACATGATTAATACAAAGAATGAAATATTCATTGTGCAGCAAAAGATGAAACCTTATGCTTTGCTCTGAGCTACAGTCAGTTTTTTGTAACAAAGTCTTTACAATGAGAAAGGCACAACATCATTTTTCAGACATCCATTCAATATTACTGAGCAACAAGGAGAATAAATCTTACAGTTCTGCGCCTGCTGCAATTTGCTAAATTGCACTATATCTGGAATCTCCTAAAATCAATACACTGCTGCCTAACTAAGCTCTTATGTACTTTAGGAATCGCTAATATTAGTTACTGTTGCATGTGAGTAATGTTCTAATGTGTTCCAAGATTATTCACCAAGAGATATGATGCACTAAATGTGATCTGTGCTCTTCACAATACTGATAACCAAGCATTTCATTCTATATTTTACTGCTGTGTAGATCAATTATGTCCTGTCAATCAGCTGTGAAACTGGTTAGCAGATGGAACCACATTGTTTGCAATCACATTATTAATAATGATGATAAAAGAAACATAATCACAAGTAACTAATTCTATGGAGCCGATTTATTATATGGCGGGAGGACATGATCCGCTGTAGCGAATCATGTCCGACCATCATCGATAAATGCTGACAGCATATGCTGTCGATATTTGTCATTGCACAAGTATTTCTTGTGAAATGCTTGTGCAATGAATATTGCATAAATGTTTTATAATGTTTTTATCTGCTTAATGGGAAAGGGATATAATATAATGCACTTATATATAGCCTATCCTTGGCTGATCTCAAAACCTGCCCACTTGACCCTATTCCTTCACAACCTCTTCGCTCTCTCTCTGCTTCACTAACCCCTACCCTAACTCATTTCTTTAATCAATCTCTCACCGCTGGCACATTTCCTGATACATTTAAGCATGCGTTAAGCATACCAATCCTAAAAAAAACCTCGCTTGACCCTCCACCCCTTCTAACTATCGACCGTTCTCCTTAGTTCCCTTTGCTTCAGAATTATTGGAACAACTGGTCTATAATCGGCTAACTCAATTTTTCACAACTTACTCCTTACTTGATCACTACAATCTGGTTTCCGCCCTAAACACTCAACAGAAACCGCTCTTACTAAAGTAACAAATTACCTGTTATCAGCTAAAGCAAAATGCCACTACTCCTTACAAATTATTTTTGACCTGTCCGCTGCCTTTGACACAGTTGACCATCCAACCCTTCTAAAAATACTACATTCATTTGGCATCCGAGACACAACTCTCTCCTGGTTTGCCTCATATCTCTCAAACCGCTCATTCTCAGTTTCCTTTAACAACATATCTTCTGATCCTATGCCTCTCTCTCTTGGCGTACCGCAAGGCTCGGTCTTGGGTTCCTTGTTTTTCTCTCTCTATACATCCTCCCTTGGAAAACTTATAGCCTCCTTTGGATTCCAATACCACTTATATGCTGATGATACCCAAATCTATCTTTCCTCTCCTGATATCTCTCCCTCCTTACTCAACCAGATTTCCAACTGCCTCTCTGCAATTTCCTCTTTGATGTCTTCACACTACCTCCAACTCAATCTGTCCAAAACTGAGCTGCTTCTTATTCCCCCCTCTTCGAGACATCCAACACCTGACATTTCTCTGATGGTTGGAGACTCTATTCTCAACACCTCACCCCAGGTCCACTGTCTTGGGATCACACAAGACTCAGAACTCTCATTCAACCCACATATACAAGCGCTTACCAAATCCTACCGTTCACACCTACGCAACATTTCCAGAATTCGTCCCTTCCTTACTCAAAAAACTACAAAAATACTTATTCATTCCCTCATTTTGTCATGCATCGATTATTGCAATCTACTTCTAAATGGCCTTCCAGAACACCACCTCTCCTCCCTCCAATCTATTATGAATGCTTCGGCTAGACTCATCCAACTAAGTCGCCGATGTACATCAGCTGCTCCGCTCTGCCAGTCTCTACACTGGCTCCACATACACCCCAGAATACAATTTAAAGTATTAACCCTAACTTACAAAGCACTCAACAGTCTAACTCCCAACTATATTTCCTCTCTCATCGTAAATATTTCCCATCCCCTCCTCTTCGATCAACCTCTGACCTACGTCTCTCCACTCCTGTTATCTCTGCATCCTACTCCCATCTCTGGAACTCTCTACCCCGCTCCATAAGACTGTCTCCAACCTTGTATAGCTTCAGACCCTCCTTGTAAACACACCTATTCAGAAAGGCTTACCAACTCTCCTCCATTTCTCATCCTAACCAAACTATTACATGAACTGCCTGACTCACTGCTGCAACTACAACCAATGTAACAAGCTACCCCAACCTTATGTCTCTGCACCCTAAACCTGTAGTTGTGAGCTCTCCGGAGCAGGACCCTCTTCCTCCTGTACTAGATTTGTTTAGTTTTGTTATGTTTTGTATTTTATCACAAATCCTTGTCATTGTATACCCCTATCATTGTACCCAGCGCCACGGAATTTTGTGGCGCTATACAAATAAATGATAATAATAATATATATATATATGTGTGTGTGTACATATATATCAATGTTTTTATATGTGTATATGTGACTGTAAATACATATATACACATATAAATACATTATTAAATATATGCACATGTATAAGCATATATGTATACATATAAATACATCTTTAGCAGTGTATATGTATGTGTCTCATTGTTAAAGACATTTGCCTACCTTTTTTTTCTAACACCCGAGATCTCCAATGTTTGAGCCCTTATAAGTTTTTTTGTGTAATTTTTTTTTCAAATACTTTTTATTAGATGGTGTTAATATGAGTGTAACTGTACTTTGTATTGCATTTTTTTTTGTGTTATGTGACACTTTTTAGTTTCAGAAAACTGTTAACCACAGCTGTGAGATTGCGGTACAGATTGAAGCGTAAAGGGCAATTGCGTTGGTGCAATTGCGATTTCGCTCCACTTGTAATATCAGCAAAATGAAAATGGCTCCCAAAAACACTATTGCGCTAGCACAAAACTGTTTGCGCCTCACTTGTAATGTAGCCCTATGTGTTTTCCAGTCCTAAGCCAGTTCTTTAGACAGAGTTGTGCCCCACTAGCCATAAATAACAAATAGCATGTGAGCTAGTGGGAATCCTAATATATCCTAACAGTAGCCCTTTGCAAAGTTCCTTGCAATCAGAGGTTGCGGACGAGTTAAGAGCCGTGGACTTATGACCGCTGCTTCTTAAAGGGACAGTCTACACCAGAATTTTTATTGTTTTAAAAGATAGATAATCTCTTTATTACCCATTCCCCAGTTTTGCATAACCAACACAGTTATAATAATATACTTTTAACCTCTGTGATTATCTTGTATCTAAGCCTCTGCAAACTACCCCTTTTTTCAGTTCTTTTGACAGACTTGCAGTCTAGCCAATCAGTGCCTGCTCCCAGATAACTTCACGTGCACAAGCACAGTGTTATCTATATGAAATACGTGAACTAACACCCTTTAGTGGTGAAAAACTGTTAAAATGCAATCTGAAAGAGGTGGGCTTCAAGGTCTAAGAAATTAGCATATGAACCTCCTAGGTTAAGCTTTCAACTAAGAATACCAAGAGAACAAAGCAAAATTGGTGATAAAAGTAAATTAGAAAATTGTTTAAAATTACATGCTCTATCTGAATCATGAAAGTTTATTTTGGCCTAGACTGTCCCTTTAAAGGGAAAGCCAACACAAAAATTGTTATTGTTTAAAAAGATAGATAATTCCTTTACTACCCATTCCCCAGCTTTGCACAAAAAACATTGTTATATTAATATACTTTATAACCTTTAATAAACCTCTAAATTTCTGTCTGTTTCTAAGTCCCTAAAGATAGCCCCATGATCAGATGCTTTTGTATTTGCTTTTCACATCAGGGGAAGCTAGTTCATGTGAGCCATATATATAACATTGTGCTGGCGCCCGTCGATTCTAACAACACAGCACTAATTGGCTAAAATGAAAGTCAATAGATAAAGTCATGTGATCAGGGGGCCGTCAGAAGATGCTAAGATACAAGTTAATCACAGAGGTGAAAAGTATATAAATATAACCATGTTGGTTATGCAAAACTGGAGAATGGGTAATAAAGGGATTATCTATCTTTTTAAACAATAACATTTTTGGAGTTAGCTGTCCCTTTAACTCTTGTTTCCAGCGAGCCGTAAACATCGGGGGTAGATTGCAGCATCCGCTGCTTGGTAAATCTACCCCTATACGTATTCTGGCACAAAGGGGTCGATTTATCAAACTCCGCATGGAGCTTAATGCCCTTTGTTTCAGGCGAGCCGGAAACAGAAGTTATGAAGCAGCGGTCTAAAGATGATCGGGTTGATTGACACCCCTTGCTAGCGACCGATTGGCCGCGAATCTGCAGGGGGCAGCATTGCACCAGCAGTTCACAAGAGCTGCTGGTGCAGTGATAAATGCCGAGAGCGTATGCTGATGTGCAGCGGACATGATACGCTACATCGTATCATGTCTGCTCGCACATTAATACATTTACCCCATATTTATGTGTAACTGAAGGAGAACATTTTCCATATATAATTTACCTTAGTAATATTGGCATCTTATTATTGTTGATCAAAATGTGTCTTCAAATTTAAAAATCATTGTCATAGTCACATGACATTTAGAAAGTTAGTGCTGTACATTACACTGATATATCTGTATGCCTGCAAATTATGTGTCTGGGGAAGCTACATAGCCGACTGAACAGACTGGTCGCTCCATTGGAAGCCTCACAAGTAAAATACTGAAAGGGAACTTTAAAAGCCCCCAGGAACGGAAAACATAGGCCTAGATTTAGAGTTGGGCGGTAGCCGTCAAAACCAGCGTTAGAGGCTCCTAACGCTGGTTTTAGGCTACCGCCGGTATTTGGAGTCAGTCATTAAAGGGTCTAACGCTCACTTTTCAGCCGCAACTTTTCCATACCGCAGATCCCCTTACGTCAATTGCGTATCCTATCTTTTCAATGGGATCTTTCTAACGCCGGTATTTAGAGTCTTGGCTGAAAAAAAGTCAGTAGTTAAGAGCTT
The DNA here is from genome assembly GCF_027579735.1 of Bombina bombina. Taxonomy (NCBI): domain Eukaryota; kingdom Metazoa; phylum Chordata; class Amphibia; order Anura; family Bombinatoridae; genus Bombina; species Bombina bombina. The sequence goes on from NC_069505.1 coordinate 177,803,028, forward strand.
TCTGTGCTAACGCCGGTTTATAAAGCTCTTAACTACTGTGCTCTAAAGTACACTAACACCCATAAACTACCTATGTACCCCTAAACCGAGGTCCCCCCACATCGCCGCCACTCGATTAAATTTTTTTAACCCCTAATCTGCCGACCGCCACCTACGTTATACTTATGTACCCCTAATCTGCTGCCCCTAACACAGCCGACTCCTATATTATATTTATTAACCCCTAACCTGCCCCCCACAACGTCGCCGCCAGCTACCTACAATAATTAACCCCTAATCTGCTGACCGCCACCTACGTTATCCTTATGTACCCCTAATCTGCTGCCCCTAACACCGCCGACCCCTATATTATATTTATTAGCCCCTAATCTGCCCCCCTCAACGTCGCCTCCACCTGCCTACACTTATTAACCCCTAATCTGCCGAGCGGATCTCACCGCTACTATAATAAAGTTATTAACCCCTAATCCGCCTCAATAACCCTATAATAAATAGTATTAACCCCTAATCTGCCCTCCCTAACATCGCCGACACCTAACTTCAATTATTAACCCCTAATCTGCTGACCGAATATCGCCGCTACTGTAATAAATGGATTAACCCCTAAAGCTAAGTCTAACCCTAACCCTAACACCCCCCTAAGTTAAATATAATTTAAATCTAACGAAATAAATTAACTCTTATTAAAAAAATTATTCCTATTTAAAGCTAAATAAACCCTAATATAGCTACAATATAAATTATAATTATATTATAGCTATTTTAGGATTTATATTTATTTTACAGGTAACTTTGTATTTATTTTAACCAGGTACAATAGCTATTAAATAGTTAAGAACTATTTAATAGCTAAAATAGTTAAAATAATTACAAAATTACCTGTAAAATAAATCCTAACCTAAGTTACAATTAAACCTAACACTACACTATCAATAAATTAATTAAATACAATACCTACAATTATCTACAATTAAACCTAACACTACACTATCAATAAATTAATTACATACAATACCTACAATTATCTACAATTAAACCTAACACTACACTATCAATAAATTAATTAAATACAATACCTACAATTAAACCTAACACTACACTATCAATAAATTATTTAAATACAATACCTACAAATAAATACAATGAAATAAACTAACTAAAGTACAAAAAATAAAAAAGAACTAAGTTACAAAAAATAAAAAAATATTTACAAACATTAGAAAAATATTACAACAATTTTAAACTAATTACACCTACTCTAAGCCCCCTAATAAAATAACAAAGCCCCCCAAAATAAAAAAATGCCCTACCCTATTCTAAATTAAAAAAGTTCAAAGCTCTTTTACCTTACCAGCCCTGAACAGGGCCCTTTGCGGGGCATGCCTAAAAGAATTCAGCTCTTTTGCCTGTAAAAAAAACACATACAATACCCCCACCCAACATTACAACCCACCACCCACATACCCCTAATCTAACCCAAACCCCCCTTAAATAAACCTAACACTAAGCCCCTGAAGATCTTCCTACCTTATCTTCACCATACCAGGTTCACTGATCGATCCAGAAGAGCTCCTCCGCTGTCTTGATCCAAGCCCAAGTGGGGAGCTGAAGAGGTCCATGATCCGGCTGAAGTCTTCATCCAAGCGGGAGCTGAAGATGTCCATGATCCGGCTGAAGTCTTCATCCAAGCGGGAGCTGAAGAGGTCCATGATCCGGCTGAAGTCTTCTATCAACGGCATCTTCAATCTTCTTTCTTCCGGATCCATGTTTATCCCGCCTACGCGGAACATCCATCTTCACCGACGACTTCCCGACGAATGACGGTTCCTTTAAGGGACGTCATCCAAGATGGCGTCCCTCGAATTCCGACAGCCCGACGAATGACGGTTCCTTTAAGGGACGTCATCCAAGATGGCGTCCCTCGAATTCCGGCAGCCAATCGGAATTAAGGTAGGAAAATTCTGATTGGCTGATGGAATCAGCCAATCAGAATCAAGTTCAATCCAATTGGCTGATTCAATCCAGCCAATTGGATTGAACTTGATTCTGATTGGCTGATTCCATCAGCCAATCAGAATTTTCCTACCTTAATTCCGATTGGCTGATAGAATGCTATCAGCCAATCGGAATTCGAGGGACGCCATCTTGGATGACGTCCCTTAAAGGAACCGTCATTCGTCGGGAAGTCGTCGGTGAAGATGGATGTTCCGCGTCAGCGGGATGAACTACATGGATCCGGAAGAAAGAAGATTGAAGATGCCGTTGATAGAAGACTTCAGCCGGATCATGGACCTCTTCAGCTCCCGCTTGGATGAAGACTTCAGCCGGATCATGGACATCTTCAGCCCCCCGCTTGGGCTTGGATCAAGACATCGGAGGAGCTCTTCTGGATCGATCGGTGAACCTGGTATGGTGAAGATAAGGTAGGAAGATCTTCAGGGGCTTAGTGTTAGGTTTATTTAAGGGGGGTTTGGGTTAGATTAGGGGTATGTGGGTGGTGGGTTGTAATGTTGGGGGGGTATTGTATGTGTTTTTTTTACAGGCAAAAGAGCTGAATTCTTTGGGGCATGCCCCGCAAAGGGCCCTGTTCAGGGCTGGTAAGGTAAAAGAGCTTTGAACTTTTTTAATTTAGAATAGGGTAGGGCATTTTTTTATTTTGGGGGGCTTTGTTATTTTATTAGGGGGCTTAGAGTAGGTGTAATTAGTTTAAAATTGTTGTAATATTTTTCTAATGTTTGTAAATATTTTTTTATTTTTTGTAACTTAGTTCTTTTTTATTTTTTGTACTTTATTTAGTTTATTTCATTGTATTTATTTGTAGGTATTGTATTTAATTAATTTATTGATAGTGTAGTGTTAGGTTAATTGTAGGTAATTGTAGGTATTGTATTTAAATAATTTATTGATAGTGTAGTGTTAGGTTTAATTGTAGGTAATTGTAGGTATTGTATTTAATTAATTTATTGATAGTGTAGTGTTAGGTTTAATTGTAGATAATTGTAGGTATTGTATTTAATTAATTTATTGATAGTGTATTGTTAGGTTTAATTGTAACTTAGGTTAGGATTTATTTTACAGGTAAATTTGTAATTATTTTAACTATTTTAGCTATTAAATAGTTCTTAACTATTTAATAGCTATTGTACCTGGTTAAAATAAATACAAAGTTACCTGTAAAATAAATATAAATCCTAAAATAGCTATAATATAATTATAATTTATATTGTAGCTATATTAGGATTTATTTTACAGGTAAGTATTTAGCTTTAAATAGGAATAATTTATTTAATAAGAGTTAATTTATTTTGTTAGATTTAAATTATATTTAACTTAGGGGGGTGTTAGTGTTAGGGTTAGACTTAGCTTTAGGGGTTAATACATTTATTAGAATAGCGGTGAGCTCCAGTAGGCAGATTAGGGGTTAATGTTTGAAGTTAGGTGTCGGCGATGTTAGGGAGGGCAGATTAGGGGTTAATACTATTTATTATAGGGTTATTGAGGCGGGAGTGAGGCGGATTAGGGGTTAATAACTTTATTATAATAGCGGTGCGGTCCGCTCGGCAGATTAGGGGTTAATAAGTGTAGGCAGGTGGAGGCGACGTTGTGGGGGGCAGATTAGGGGTTAATAAATATAATATAGGGGTCGGCGGTGTTAGGGGCAGCAGATTAGGGGTACATAGGGATAATGTAAGTAGCGGCGGTTTACGGAGCGGCAGATTAGGGGTTAAAAAAAATATGCAGGGGTCAGCGATAGCGACGGGCGGCAGATTAGGGGTTAATAAGTGTAAGGTTAGGGGTGTTTAGACTCGGGGTACATGTTAGAGTGTTAGGTGCAGACGTAGGAAGTGTTTCCCCATAGCAAACAATGGGGCTGCGTTAGGAGCTGAACGCGGCTTTTTTGCAGGTGTTATGTTTTTTTTCCAGCTCAAACAGCCCCATTGTTTCCTATGGGGGAATCGTGCACGAGCACGTTTTTGAAGCTGGCCGCGTCCGTAACACCGCTGGTATCGAGAGTTGAAGTTGCGGTAAATATGCTCTACGCTCCTTTTTTGGAGCCTAACGCAGCCATTCTGTGAACTCTCAATACCAGCGGTATTTAAAAGGTGTGGCCAGAAAAAAGCCAGCGTAGCTAACGCACCCCTTTGGCCGCAGAACTCTAAATCTAGGCGATAGGAAATAAAAAATAGTGACAGATTTTCACACGATAAGCACAGGACTTTTTGTCACATTACCAAAACTTTATATAATAAGTCACCTAACATCTGTGCATTATGTGTGAATATGTTATGTTTTAAAGGGGCATTCCAGACAAAATTGAAATCTACATGGATACATTTCAGTTTTTAATAAAAACATTTGTGTAATATACAGGTATTAGCAAAAATGCTTCTAATAAAAGTGTATTTAAGTATGCACCGTGCACCAGCATTTTAAACACAGCACTTGCTCAGAGAGCCTAAGGTGCTTGTACCATCTGGTAATAGCTCAATTTGTTAACTACTGACATGATACAGGCCCCACTGGTGCTCTGAGCAGTTGCAGTATTTAAACTGCTGGTGCACTGAGAATATCTAGCTATGCTTCACATCCACGTGCAGAGAAACATGATAACACTAAAGCATTTTTGACAATACATGTATATTAGAAATATGTTTGTATGCAAAGATGTCATTCATCTATGTGCATTTCAATGTTGACCGGAATGTCCCTTTAAGATTATACAGCACTTACCCAGCCAGTTCCCCCTCCTCCTTTTCAGCATCAGACTGATCTATTTTTTATGACATTATGCAAATTCTCTGTGATCTCTCCCACCTCCTGCCCTGCCCCCATAGCCCTCTTCTATCCAAGACATCTATGAATAAATTCTATCAGATTAATCAGTCATTTAAAGGGACATGAAACCCATTTTTTTTTCATGATTTTGAAAGACTATGCAATTTTAAACAACTTTCCAATTTACTTCTGTTATGTAATTTAATTTATTCTCTTGATATACTTTGTTGGAAAGCATATATATATATATATATATATATATATATAGGCTCAGTAGCTGCTGATTGGTGGCTGCACATAGATGCCTTGATTTATTGGCTCACCAATGTGCATTGCTATTTCTTCAACAAAGGATATGTGAAGAATGAAACAAATTAAATAATTGAAGTAAATTGGAATGTTGTTTAAAAAATGTGTTCTCTATCTGAATCATGAAAGAAAAATATTTGGTTTCATAAATATATACCCTTAAATGTCACTATATATATATATATATATATATATATATATATATACAGGTAGCCCTCAGTTTACGCCGGGGTTAGGTTCCAGAAGGAATGGTTGTAAATTGAAACCGTTGTAAATTGAAACCCAGTTTATAATGTAAGTCAATGGGAAGTGAGGGAGTTAGGTTCCAGGCTCCTCTCAAAATTGTTATAAGTAACACCTAATACATTATTTTTAAAGTTTTGAAATGAAGACTTTATATGCTAAACAGCATTATAAACCTAATAAAATAATCACACAACACAGAATATATAATTAAACTTAGTTAAATGAACAAAAACATTTGCTAAACACCATTATAAACCTAATAAAATAATCACACAACACAGACTTCACTTGCATTTTTCGGCAAACAGTTCTTTCTATGCATTCCAATCTGGACTGATTTATAGACAGGAAGATCTTGTTCATTTGAAATCTGCTTGATAGTTCAGGTCTGGTTAAACTGATTAATTTCAGCTTGCTTGGCTTTGCTGCAACACAAGCGAACAGCTCCACCTACTGGCTATTTTAATAAATGCACTGCTTCTCAATGCTTTTCAATAGCAGTCACATGACTGGAAAAAAGGCTGTTATTCTGAAACGGTGTAAATTGAACCGTTGTAAAACGAGGGCCACCTGTATATATATATATATATATATATATATATATATATATATATATATATATATATATATATATTAACCCCTTAACGACTGAGGACGTGCAGGGTACGTCCTCAGAAAAAAGGCAGTTAATGCCTGAGAACGTACCCTGCACGTCCTCAGTGTGGAAAGCAGCTGGAAGCGATCCTGCTCGCTTCCAGCTGCTTTCCGGTTATTGCAGTGATGCCTCGATATGGAGGCATCCTGCAATAACCTTTTTAAGCCATCCAGTGCAGAGAGAGCCACTCTGTGGCCCTCTCTGCACCGGAGATCTGTGGCTTAATGCGTTGGTGGGTGGGAGCCGGACCGGGAGGCGGGTGGCGGCCATCAATGGCCCTGGTGATGTGGAGGGGGGGCGGGATCTTGGGCAGGGGTGGCTGGGGGCGCGCACGGGAGGGTGGGGGCGGCCGCGTGCACGGGGAGGGAGCGGGTGGGAACCGCTACACTACAGAAAATGCTCAAATAAAAAAATGTTAAAAAAAATGTAAAAAATGTAAAAAAAAAAACGATCAGCAAGGTGGTGGGGGTTTGTCTGTGTGGGGGGGGGAAGCTACACTACAGAAAAAAACTAACAAACAAAAAAAAGCACTTTTTATTGCAAACTGGGTACTGGCAGACAGCTGCCAGTACCCAAGATGGCCCCCAATAAGGCAGAGGGGAGGGTTAGAGAGCGGTTTTGGGGGGGATCAGGGAGGTTGGGGGCTACACAGTAGCATTTTTTTAAACCCTTTTATTTTAGTACTGGCAGACTTTCTGCCAGTACTTAAGATGGCGGGGACAATTGTGGGGTGGGGGAGGGAGCTGTTTGGGAGGGATCAGGGGGTGGGATGTGTCAGATGGGAGGCTGATCTCTACACTAAAGCTAAAATTAACCCTGCAAGCTCCCTACAAACTCCCTAATTAACCCCTTCACTGCTAGCCATAATACACGTGTGAGGCGCAGCAGGATTTAGCAGCCTTCTAATTACCAGAAAGCAACGCCAATACATTATTATGTCTGCTATTTCTGAACAAAGGGGATCCCAGACAAGCATTTACAACCATTTGTGCCATAATTGCACAAGCTGTTTGTAAATGATTTCAGTGAGAAACCTAAAATTGTGAAAATTTTTACGTTTTTTTTAATTTGATCGCATTTGGCGGTGAAATGGTGGCATGAAATATACCAAAATGTGCCTAGATCAATACTTGGGGTTGTCTACTACACTACACTAAAGCTAAAATTAACCCTACAAGCTCCCTAAAAGCTCCCTAATTAACCCCTTAACTGCTGGGCATAATACACTTGTGGTGCGCAGTGGCATTTAGCGGCCTTCTAATTACCAAAAAGCAACGCCAAAGCCATATATGTCTGCTATTTCTGAACAAAGGGGATCCCAGAGAAGAATTTACAACCATTTATGCCATAATTGCACAAGTTGTTTGTAAATAATTTCAGTGAGAAATCGAAAGTTTGTGAAAAAAATTGTGAAAAAGTGAACAATTTTTTGTATTTGATCGCATTTGGCGGTGAAATGGTGGTATGAAATATACCAAAATTGGCCTAGATCAATACTTTGGGATGTCTACTAAAAAAAATATATACATGTCAAGGGATATTCAGGGATTCCTGAAAGATATCAGTGTTCCAATGTAACTAGCGCTAATTTTGGAAAAAAATGGTTTGGAAATAGCAAAGTGCTACTTGTATTTACGGACCTATAACTTGCAAAAAAAGCAAAGAACATGTAAACATTGGGTATTTCTAAACTCAGGACAAAATTTAGAAACTATTAAGCATGGGTGTTTTTTGGTGGTTTTAGATATGTAACAGATTTTGGGGGTCAAAGTTAGAAAAAGTGTGTTTTTTTCCATTTTTCCTCATATTTTATAATTTTTTTTATAGTAAATTAGAATATATGATGAAAATAATGCTATCTTTAGAAAGTCCATTTAATGGTGAGAAAAACGGTATATAATATGTGTGGGTACAGTAAATGAGTAAGAGGAAAATTACAGCTAAACACAAACACCGCAAAAATGTAAAAATACCCTTGGTCCCAAACGGTCAGAAAATGGAAAAGTGCTGTGGTCATTAAGGGGTTAAGGTATATATATATTAAAGTAGTCCTAAATATGTATTTAGAAAAAAAAAATTAAAAATGATCTTCTATGTGAGGAACATTGGAAAGTGAAATATTTATAACTACTTTAAGTTTAGGGCTGTAGGTCTAACATGGTGTTGGGTTAGCATTTTCTTTTAAAGCGCTCCCCATTGAAGTCAATGGAGCGTGAAAACTGCAAAAAAAATGAACGTCCATACTCGTGCACTAACTCAACTTTATTCACGTGAGCTAAAAATCGACATGAAATATGAATATTTCACACTCCAATGTTCTTCACACAGAAGAATATGTTCTATTTATTCGTAAATAAATATTTCCTATTATAAATATGATGATTTGTGGGTAAAATATATCTCTATACCTATAAAAAATGATATAGATATATATCACTAAATATAGGTATAGATATATACAGATATATATAATACTTAGAACATATTCCCCTATGTGAAGAACATTGGAATGTGAAATATTTACAGTACATGCACAGTTAAACACTTTATTAAATACAAATAATGCATAAATATGTTTTTTCATGTTTTCCGCTACTTCAAGGGGCAGTCAAGTCAAAATTGAACTGTCATGATTCAAATAGGGCATGCAATTTTAAACAACTTTCCCATTTACTTTTAGTACATTTGCTTTGTTACATTGGTGTTCTTGGTAACCCTGTCCGCCTGCTCTGATGTGGCGGACATTAATCGCCACAATTCAACCCGATCGAGTACGATCGGGTTGATTGACACCTCCCTGCTGGCGGCCCATTGACTGCAAGTCTGCAGGGGGCGGCGTTTGCATATATTTTGCATAGAGTTACAATCCAATGTTTGGTTGTGAGTTTTATTGTTTATCGCTCCCCTGAATCACCCTTCCTTTCGTTGGAGTTATATTTTATTATCAGTGGTGTCACTAGGGGGGGGCGGGCCGCACCCGGGTGACACCCTCCAGGGGGTGACACCAAAAAATTTTTAATTTAATTTTATTGAAATTCAAAGAAATACAATGTTGAGATGCATAGATTTTTTTTTTATTAGAGGGGCTGGGATTTGTGAACATTGGTGGGACTGGGGAAGATGTAGACACAATTTTTTTGCCCCTTGAGCCAGTGCTGCAATTTCAATAAATAGTTTTCCCGGCTGCTTTTGCTTGTTTGTACTTTGCTTCTCCCCTGCCCAATTTCGCTATGAATGTTGTGGGCATGCCGTGGGGCTTGCAAAGTTGCGCTGCTAGCTTAAACCTGCCTGCCTATCTGTGCTCACTGCTCAGTGACATGTGGAGCAGTGGAGTCACTCACTGCTGTGCTGTCTCTCTAAACGGGAACTGGCAAATCATGAGGGGATGCCTGGCACCTGACCGCATGACTGTTTGACACTGTCTCTAAAGTGAAGGAGCCACGTATGATGCCCACCAGACCATTACGGTTACGGTACACTAAGTGCACACTGAACAGGTAGGAGGGCGGGCGGGGGTCTGGGGGTGGGCAGAGTGCAGAGGTGATTGGCCATAAGAAGCGGTAGGCACGCGGCCCGGGACTGTGCCTCTGACAGGCTTGGAACAGAGTCAGAGAGCAGAATTTTCATAGTTTGCGCGCCTAAACCTTTTCTTTAGTGATTTATTTTTAGAGTGCTCTGTTTATCTTTCATTTGATGCTCTGCTGAGCCAGGGAGCAGCTCTAGGCATGAGCTTTATAATTAATGCAGTGCAGTTTACATATTTTGTAAGTGTGTGTCTGAGTTTTTGTGTGTGTGTGTCTCAGTGTCTTTGTGTGTGTGTTTTTGTGTGTGTGTCTGAGTGTGTTTCCGAGTGTTTGTGTGTGCATCTGAGTGTGTTTTAAGTGTGTCTGAGTGTTTGTATGTGTGTTTGCCTGTGTTTTTGTGTGTGTCTGCTTTCTGGGGGGTGACACCATGACTTACAGCACCGGGTGACACCAACCCTAGTGACGCCACTGTTTATTATTATGCTGTTTTCTATGTTTTCTATATATTTACGTTTTATGTGGCATGTCACCCTAACTTATGTAGGGTGTTGTTAGAGTTGTTAGAGAGTGAAATAAAATAGTTCAAGTATTCCCTTTTGGAACTGGTTGTTTAGCCTGATTTTTTCAGGTATTCCTCTAGCAATCTTCGGATCTGCTATTTGGCTACACTATCCAACGTTTTCAAACTGCAGTGTGGCTAATGTAATACTGTCAGTGTCTACATGCATATTAGTATGTTATATAATACATGTGTTGAGTACAATATTGACATCATGAGGTACAAAGGGCTTGTCACTGGGGCACTACCCTTAAAAGGCCAAATGTGCACCATTTTTAAGGGTATGTTATGGTACCATAGCATTGAGGTCCAATCTAGTCACCAAAGGTACATATTTGCCTTTGAAAGGTAAAATCTGCAAGGGTACCAATATGTACCCATGTTAAAAGGCACAGCGGGGTTACCTTTGAGGGTACTGCCCCAGTGACAAGCTGTTGTTCCCCTAAAAGGTACAATGTTTGCACATTTTTTCTGACAGCGTCCACATATAAATACATATGTACACACACACATACAGGGAGTGCAGAATTATTAGGCAAGTTGTATTTTTGAGGATTAATTTTATTATTGAACAACAACCATGTTCTCAATGAACCCAAAAAACTCATTAATATCAAAGCTGAATAGTTTTGGAAGTAGTTTTTAGTTTGTTTTTAGTTATAGCTATTTTAGGGGGATATCTGTGTGTGCAGGTGACTATTACTGTGCATAATTATTAGGCAACTTAACAAAAAACAAATATATACCCATTTCAATTATTTACTTTTACCAGTGAAACCAATATAACATCTCAACATTCACAAATATACATTTCTGACATTCAAAAACAAAACAAAAACAAATCAGTGACCAATATAGCCACCTTTCTTTGCAAGGACACTCAAAAGCCTGCCATCCATGGATTCTGTCAGTGTTTTGATCTGTTCACCATCAACATTGCGTGCAGCAGCAACCACAGCCTCCCAGACACTGTTCAGAGAGGTGTACTGTTTTCCCTCCTTGTAAATCTCACATTTGATGATGGACCACAGGTTCTCAATGGGGTTCAGATCAGGTGAACAAGGAGGCCATGTCATTAGATTTTCTTCTTTTATACCCTTTCTTGCCAGCCACGCTGTGGAGTACTTGGACGCGTGTGATGGAGCATTGTCCTGCATGAAAATCATGTTTTTCTTGAAGGATGCAGACTTCTTCCTGTACCACTGCTTGAAGAAGGTGCCTTCCAGAAACTGGCAGTAGGACTGGGAGTTGAGCTTGACTCCATCCTCAACCCGAAAAGGCCCCACAAGCTCATCTTTGATTATACCAGCCCAAACCAGTACTCCACCTCCACCTTGCTGGCGTCTGAGTCGGACTGGAGCTCTCTGCCCTTTACCAATCCAGCCACGGGCCCATCCATCTGGCCCATCAAGACTCACTCCCATTTCATCAGTCCATAAAACCTTAGAAAAATCAGTCTTGAGATATTTCTTGGCCCAGTCTTGACATTTCAGCTTGTGTGTCTTGTTCAGTGGTGGTCGTCTTTCAGCCTTTCTTACCTTGGCCATGTCTCTGAGTATTGCACACCTTGTGCTTTTGGGCACTCCAGTGATGTTGCAGCTCTGAAATATGGCCAAACTGGTGGCAAGTGGCATCTTGGCAGCTGCACGCTTGACTTTTCTCAGTTCATGGGCAGTTATTTTGCGCCTTGGTTTTTCCACACGTTTCTTGCGACCCTGTTGACTATTTTGAATGAAACGCTTGATTGTTCGATGATCACGCTTCAGAAGCTTTGCAATTTTAAGAGTGCTGCATCCCTCTGCAAGATATCTGACTATTTTTGACTTTTCTGAGCCTGTCAAGTCCTTCTTTTGACCCATTTTGCCAAAGGAAAGGAAGTTGCCTAATAATTATGCACACCTGATATAGGGTGTTGATGTCATTAGACCACACCCCTTCTCATTACAGAGATGCACATCACCTAATATGCTTAATTGGTAGTAGGCTTTCGAGCCTATACCGCTTGGAGTAAGACAACATGCATAAAGAGGATGATGTGGTCAAAATACTCATTTGCCTAATAATTCTGCACACAGTGTATATATATATATATATATATATATATATTCACATACATATACATCTTTAGATGTATATTATGTATATCTATGCTAAAGCCCTTTGCAGGACTTTTTTTCTAACACCTGATGCTTTATATCTTTGAGCCCTTACAACTTTTTAATGCAGTATTTGCTAAAATAATTGTTATTAGATAGTGTTATTAGGAGTGTAACTGTACTTTTAAATGTATTGTTGATGTTTTTTGTGCAACTTTTTTGTCTCGCGTAACAGTTAATCAGAGCTCTGAAGTTGCGCTAGCTTGACGCTCAAGCGAACGTGTTTACTTTCACACATAGTACGCACACTATTTCCGTCACATAGAAAGAGCTGCAAAATACCCCATATAGCTTGCACGCTAGCTCGCCACTCTTAATCTAGGCCATAATTTTTATTGCAGTTGGTAAATCCTACAAGGATACAATTCCTTTCTTTTCCAGCACCATCAACTAAAATCATATTGAATTCTTGATAATTGGTTACGAACATTCACCTCCCCTATCTGTGACAAATGGCTTGAAATGTATCTATATCTGTATCTTCACTTCAACATGGGTCACAAATGTTCTTTTTGGTGAACCCTAAACAAATTAGCTATATTTTCAGTAATATGAAGTAGACTAAGCACTAACCAAACTTTGTTTTGGGGCAAAGGTGAGGGCTCATACATAGCACATTCCCACACCCATCAAAAATATGCAACACGTATGGACCTGAGTGATGTATAAATGTGTGTGCTCTTAATCAGAGGCTCATAACAGGCTACCGGCACCGGTGAAGCTCTGATTCAAGTCTACAGTCTGGGCCCAGGTGTTGCCCATTGCAGTTTGGTGCTAAATAATACATCAAGGGGTGATCTTGACTGAACATACAGTATTCAGCAGCATTGTCCAGGCTCTATATAAAAGAACTTTATTTCAACAAGACTGGATCAAAAGAATATACAACGTTTTGGATCAACACCCGTAATCATGTATATACATGTGCTGTTGACTTCTTTTTTGGGTTTGGCAGTTACCTTACAACAGCTTGCACAGGGGAGGTGTGGCGGCACTTCTTTTGAATCTCTGTACATACAGTATTGACACTGGCTATAGGGAGGGCTGTATACTTCCTGTTACAGGACCTTTTTCTTCCTTTCACCTGCTGCTATATACACATATCTATACACTACAAACACTGCAATATAGATTCATTTCTGAGGACAGGTATACAGTGCTCACCTATAGCACTGTAAGGACTGCAAGCCATACATATCCTGTCAGCTGTGTATATTCGTTAACTCTTTCAGTGCCTTATTAATCCCTTCTTACACTAGCCTCATTCTCATCTGCAGCACTGTTAGCATTAATTGCTTCCATCAAAGATCTGGAACACTTTTCCCTGAGGATTTTTGTGGAGAAAAAAAAATGGAACCTTTTTGAATAGTTGCCCAGACAATGTGTGGGGCAAAACTGCAATTCTGCACTATTTCCTGCAATATAAACCTCCTATAGAAGACCTGTTATTCCTCCCACATGTTCCCATGTCAAGGCAAATTTCCAGTTTCTAGGGTCTGTCCCAGCTCTGCCCATGACATACACTCAACCCTACCCAGAATGCACCTGGCACTCCTGCGCTTCCCTCAACCATGGCGGTGCCCTCCAAACACTGTCCCCCTCAGGCATGCAATAGGAAATAGCTATGGCTATTCTGCATACCCTGATTACCCCATCCTATATAGTTCAATTTGATGCATTCCTCTAACCAGATGTAGAATACATGTACTACAGACCAATATCTGAGAGGACAGGATCATAGGGGGAGCCCTATCAGAAAGACTCTATGATCTAAAGATATATAGTTTAGAGGATAGACGAGAAAGAGGTGACATGATAGAAACCTTCAAATATATGAAGGGACTTAATAAAATAGAAGCTGAAAGCATTTTTCACAAAAAAATAAATGCCAAAACAAGCGGTCACAATTTAAAGTTAGAGGGCAGCAGATTTAGGAGAAATTTGAGGAAGCATTTTTTACAGAAAGGGTGGTGGATTCATGGAATAAACTTCCAATTGAGGTGGTTAACACCAACGCCTAGATTTAGAGTTTTGTCGGTAAAGACCTGCTGTGCTAACTCTCCTTTTTTTTCCAGCGCACCCTTAAGACAACGCTGGTATTTAGAGTTGTCTGAATGGCTGCGTTAGCCTCAGAAAAGGGAGCGTTGAGCATAATTTAGCTCCACTTCAACTCTCAATACCAGCGTTGCCTACGGTAGCGGTAAGCTGGAAAAACGTGCACAATTTCCCCATAGGAAACAATGGGGCTGAGCTGGCTGAAAAAAAACCTAACACCTGCAAAAAAGCAGCGTTCAGCTCCTAACGCAGCCCCATTGTTTCCTATGGGGAAACACTCTCTAAGTCTATACCTAACACCCTAACATGAACCCCGAGTCTAAACACCCCTAACCTTACACTTATTAACCCATAATCTGCTGCCCCAGACATCGCTGACACCTGCATTTTATTATTAACCCCTAATCTGCCACTCCGGACACCGCCGCAACCTACATTATAGCTATGAACCCCTAATCTGCTGCCCCTAACATCGCCGACACCTATATTATATTTATTACCCCCTAATCAGCCCCTCCCCAACGTCGCCGCCACTTACCTACACTTATTAACCCCTAATCTGCCGACCGGACCTCGCCGCCACTATAATAAATGTATTAACCCCTAAACCGCTGCACTCCCGCCTCGCAAACACTATAATAAATTGTATTAACCCCTAATCTGCTCTCCCTAACATCGCCGCCACCTACCTACAATTATTAACCCCTAATCTCCTAACACCCCCCTTACAATTATTAACCCTAACCCTAACACCCCCCTAAATTAAAATCCTATTTAAAACTAAATACTTACCTTTAAAATAAACCCTAATATAGCTATAATATACAGGGAGGGCAGAATTATTAGGCAAGTTGTATTTTTGAGGATTAATTTTATTATTGAACAACAACCATGTTCTCAATGAACCCAAAAAACTCATTAATATCAAAGCTGAATAGTTTTGGAAGTAGTTTTTAGTTTGTTTTTAGTTATAGCTATTTTAGGGGGATATCTGTGTGTGCAGGTGACTATTACTGTGCATAATTATTAGGCAACTTAACAAAAAACAAATATATACCCATTTCAATTATTTATTTTTACCAGTGAAACCAATATAACATCTCAACATTCACAAATATACATTTCTGACATTCAAAAACAAAACAAAAACAAATCAGTGACCAATATAGCCACCTTTCTTTGCAAGGACACTCAAAAGCCTGCCATCCATGGATTCTGTCAGTGTTTTGATCTGTTCACCATCAACATTGCGTGCAGCAGCAACCACAGCCTCCCAGATACTGTTCAGAGAGGTGTACTGTTTTCCCTCCTTGTAAATCTCACATTTGATGATGGACCACAGGTTCTCAATGGGGTTCAGATCAGGTGAACAAGGAGGCCATGTCATTAGATTTTCTTCTTTTATACCCTTTCTTGCCAGCCACGCTGTGGAGTACTTGGACGCGTGTGATGGAGCATTGTCCTGCATGAAAATCATGTTTTTCTTGAAGGATGCAGACTTCTTCCTGTACCACTGCTTGAAGAAGGTGTCTTCCAGAAACTGGCAGTAGGACTGGGAGTTGAGCTTGACTCCATCCTCAACCCAAAAAGGCCCCACAAGCTCATCTTTGATGATACCAGCCCAAACCAGTACTCCACCTCCACCTTGCTGGAGTCTGAGTCGGACTGGAGCTCTCTGCCCTTTACCAATCCAGCCACGGGCCCATCCATCTGGCCCATCAAGACTCACTCTCATTTCATCAGTCCATAAAACCTTAGAAAAATCAGTCTTGAGATATTTCTTGGCCCAGTCTTGACGTTTCAGCTTGTGTGTCTTGTTCAGTGATGGTCGTCTTTCAGCCTTTCTTACCTTGGCCATGTCTCTGAGTATTGCACACCTTGTGCTTTTGGGCACTCTAGTGATGTTGCAGCTCTGAAATATGGCCAAACTGGTGGCAAGTGGCATCTTGGCAGCTGCACGCTTGACTTTTCTCAGTTCATGGGCAGTTATTTTGCGCCTTGGTTTTTCCACACGCTTCTTGCGACCCTGTTGACTATTTTGAATGAAACGCTTGATTGTTTGATGACCACGCTTCAGAAGCTTTGCAATTTTAAGACTGCTGCATCCCTCTGCAAGATATCTCACTATTTTTGACTTTCCTGAGCCTGTCAAGTCCTTCTTTTGACCCATTTTGCCAAAGGAAAGGAAGTTGCCTAATAATTATGCACACCTGATATAGGGTGTTGATGTCATTAGACCACACCACTTCTCATTACAGAGATGCACATCACCTAATATGCTTAATTGGTAGTAGGCTTTCGAGCCTATACAGCTTGGAGTAAGACAACATGCATAAAGAGGATGATGTGGTCAAAATACTCATTTGCCTAATAATTCTGCACTCCCTGTAAATAATAATTATATTCTAGCTATCTTAGGATTTATTTTTATTTTACAGGTACCTTTCAATTTATTTTAACTAGGTACAATAGCTATTAAATAGTTATTAACTATTTAATAGCTTACCTAGCTAAAATAAAGAGAAATTTACCTGGGAAATAAAAACTAACCTAAGTTACAATTACACCTAACACTACACTATCATTAAATAAATTATTCCTATTTAAAACAAAATACTTACCGTTAAAATAAACCCTAATATAGCTACAATATAACTAATAGTCACATTGTAGCTAGCTTAGGGTTTATATTTATTTTACAGGCTTTGTTTGTATTTATTTTAACTAGGTAGAATAGCTATTAAATAGTTAATAACTATTTAATAGCTACCTAGTTAAAATAATAAAAAAATTACCTGTAAAATAAATCCTAACCTAAGTTACAAATATACCTAACACTACACGATCAATAAATTAATTACATAAATTACCTACAATTAGCTAAACTAAAATACAATTAAATAAACTAATCTATAATAAAAAACAAACAAACACTAAATTACAGAAAATAAAAAAAAATTACAAGAAGTTTAAACTAATTACACCTAATCTAAGCCCCCTAATAAAATAAAAAAGCCCTCCCAAAATAATAAAATGCCCTACCCTATTCTAAATTACAAAGTAATCAGCTCTTTTACCAGCCCTTTAAAGGGCTTTTTGCGGAGCATTGCCCCAAAGTAATCAGCTCTTTTACCTGTAAATAAAAATACAATCCCCAATAGAATGCGAGGTCAATCCGATTGGCTGATTGGATCAGCCAATCGGATTGAACTTCAATCTGATTGGCTGATTGAATCAGCCAATCAGAATTTTCCTACCTTTATTCCGATTGGCTGATAGACTCCTATTTAAGGGGGGTTTGGGTGGGTTAGAGTAGGGGTATGTGGGTGGTGGGTTGTAATGTTGGGGGGGGATTGTATTTTTATTTACAGGTAAAAGAGCTGATTACTTTGGGGCAATGCCCCGCAAAAAGCCCTTTTAAGGGCTGGTAAAAGAGCTGATTACTTTGTAATTTAGAACAGGGTAGGGTATTTTATTATTTAGGGGGCTTAGATTAGGTGTAATTAGTTTATACTTCTTGTAATTTTTTTTATTTTCTGTAATTTAGTTGTTTTTTTCTTGTATTATAGATTAGTTTATTTAATTGTATTTTAGTTTAGCTAATTGTAAGTAATTTATTTAATTAATTTATTGATAGTGTAGTGTTAGGTGTATTTGTAACTTAGGTTAGGATTTATTTTACAGGTAATTTTGTAATTATTTTAACTAGGTAGCTATTAAATAGTTATTAACTATTTAATAGCTATTGTACCTAGTTAAAATAAATACAAAGTTGCCTGTAAAATAAATATAAATCCTAAAATAGCTACAATGTAACTATTAGTTATATTGTATCTATATTAGGGTTTATTTTATCGGTAAGTATTTAGTTTTAAATAGGAATAATTTATTTAATTGTAGTAAATTTATTTAGATTAATTTAAATTATATTTAACTTAGGGGGGTGTTAGGGTTAGGGTTAGACTTAGGTTTAGGGGTTAATAACTTTATAATAATAGCCGCGACATTGGGGGCGGGAGATTAGGGGTTAATAATTGTAGGTAGGTGGCGGCGATGTTAGGGAGGGCAGATTAGGGGTTAATAAAATTTATTATAGTGTTTGCGAGGCGGGAGTGCTGTGTTTTAGGGGTTAATACATTTATTATAGTGGCGGCGAGGTCCGGTCGGCAGATTAGGGGTTAATAAGTGTAGGTAGGTGGCGGCGACGTTGGGGGGGCAGATTAGGGGGTAATAAATATAATATAGGTGTCGTTGATGTTAGGGGCAGCAGATTAGGGGTTCATAGGGATAATGTAGGTGTCGGCGGTGTCCGGTTGGCAGATTAGGGGTTAAAAAATGTATTATAGGGTTTGCGATGTGGGGGGGGGCCTCGGTTTAGGGATTCATAGGTAGTTTATGGGTGTTAGTGTACTTTATAGCACTGTAGTTAAGAGCTTTATGTTCCCGTGTTAGCCCATAAAGCTCTTAACTACAAACTTTTTTTGCGGTTGGAGTCTTGTCGGTAGAGGCTCTACCGCTCACTTCTTACAAGACTTGAAATACCAGCGTAAGGCAAATCCCATAGAAAAGATAGGATACGCAATTGATGTAAGGGGATCTGCGGTAGCCTCGAGTCGCGGAAAGAAAGTGAGCGGTAGATCCTTTCCTGGCTGACTCTAAATACCAGCGGGCGTTAAAAAGCAGCGTTAGGACCCCTTAACGCTGCTTTTTAACCCTAACGCAGAACTCTAAACCTAGGCGCATGACTGTAAAGGAATTTAAAAATGCCTGGGACATGCATAAGGCTATCCTAAGGAAAAAGTAACATGTAATATGGGTAGACTTGATGGGCCTTTTTGGTTCTTATCTACCCTCACATTCTATGTTTCTATTAACTTACTGCAATGATAAAAACAATTCATGTTTTGTTCATTCACTGGCTCCTTGTGATAATTTAATGCTTTTCTTAAAAACAAAGATTAGAAATACCTGGTACAAATTATGAAAAAATTATAGGGTCATATTTTTACTGTAACTGTGGGATTTGATTTCATTTTACCTATGTGAGCACCAAAACAAATATGATTGTAATTACTGAACCTAGGAAGTGATGTAGTTAGTATTTAATCCAGAACTGGAAAAACTACAGATCTGAAAGAAGGAAGAGTGTCTCCTTTATTTGTCTTGTGACTGCAACCAAAATCTCTTTATGTTTATTATGTTTTTGCTAATGTAAGTTAACTTTCCAAAAACGTTACTGTATTGTTTTTTGTTGATTTATGGTTTATTTTATCTCAATGAATAGGACACTGCACTAAAAGAAAAACAAAATAAAACTTTGTCCTTATGAAAGCAGCATTTAAAGGGATGGTAAAATAAAAATGTAACTTTCACGATCAGATAGAGCATATAATTATAAACAACTTTTCATTTGACTTTTATTATCTAATTAGCTTTAATCTCTTGATATCCTTTATTGAAAAGCATACCTAGGTAGGCCCAGGAGCAGCAATGCACTACGTGGAGCCAGCTTCTGATTGGTGGCTGCACATAAAGGCCTCTTGTCACTGGTTCACCTGGTGTGTTCAGCTAGCTCCCAGCAGTGCATAGCTGCTCCTTTAACAAAGGGTACCAGGATGTTAATTGGAAAGTTGTTAACAATTGTATGCTCCATCTGAATCACAAAAGAAACATTTTGGGTTTCATTTTCTTTTTATATATTTAGGTATTTTTTGTCTGAAAAATGTGAAGTAAATCCTAATTTTAAATGTAAATGAATATATCTTCATCAATTGTGCACTTACTGCTAATGCTGATTGGGTTAAATGTACTTCCTACTCACTGAGAATTGGCAGGAAGTAACTACTAACCCATGAGCATTAGCAGAAAGCACCTATTAACCTATGAGCATTGGCCGGAAGCACCTATCAACCAATGAGCGTTAGCAGGAAGTACCATTCAACCAATGAGCGTTAGCAGGAAGTACCATTCAACCAATGAGCGTTAGCAGGAAGTACCATTTAACCAATGAGCGTTAGCACGAAGCACCATTTAATCAATGAGCTTTAGCAGGAAGTACCTTTTAACCAATGAGCATTAGCAGGAAGCACCTTTTAACCAATGAGCGTTAGCACGAAGCACCATTTAATCAATGAGCTTTAGCAGGAAGTACCTTTTAACCAATGAGCATTAGCAGGAAGTACCCATTAACCAACTTTCCAATTTACTTCTATATCTAATTTGCTTTATTCTCTTGATATTCTTTGTTGCAAATCATTTCTAAATAGGCTCAGTAGCTGCTGATTGGTGGCTGCACATAGATGTCTTGTGTGATTGGCTCACCCATGTGCATTGCAATTTCTTCAACAAAGGATAACTAAAGAATAATGAAAATGATATAATAGTACTCAAATACCGCACTCCAATTCCAGCGCTGCTTAAGTCAGCAGTGAGCTGGTTGTACATGCTCGTGTACGATTTCCCCATAGACATCAATGGGGAGAGCCGGCTGAAAAAAAGTCTAACACCTGCAATAAAGCAGCATAAAGCTCCGTAACGCAGCCCCATTGATTCCTATGGGGAAACTAAATTTATGTTTACACCTAACACCCTAACATAAACCCCGAGTCTAAACACCCATAATCTTACACTTATTAACCCCTAATCTGCCGCCCTCGACATTGCGACACCTACATTATACTTATTAACCCATAATCTGCCGCCCCGACATAGCCGCCACTATAATAAACATATTAACCCCTAAACCGCCGCACTCCCGCATCGCAAACACTAGTTAAATATTATTAACCCCTAATCTGCCACCCCTAACATCACCGCCACCTACCTGCATTTATTAACCCCTGATCTGCCACCCCCAACGTCTCCGCCACTTTACTAAAGTTATTAACCCCTAACCCTAAGTATAACCCTAACCCCCCTAACTTAAATATAATTAAAATAAACCTAAATAAAACCTAATATTAATAACTAAATAATTCCTATTTAAAACTAAATACTTACCTGTAAAATAAACCCTTAGCTAGCTACAATATAACTAATAGTTACATTGTATCTAGCTTAGGTTTTATTTTTATTTTACAGGCAAGTTTGTATTTCTTTTAACTAGGTAGAATAGTTACTAAATAGTTATTAACTATTTAATAACTACCTAGCTAAAATAAATACAAATTTACCTGTAAAATAAAATCTAACCTGTCTTACACTGACACCTAACCTAACCCTACAATTAAATAAATGCCCTAAATTAAATACAATTACCTAAATTAAATACAATTAGCTAAATTACAAAAACAAACACTAAATTACAGAAAATTAAAAACAAATTACAAAATAAAAAAAAACCTAGCCTACAATAAACTACCAATAGCCATTAAAAGGGCCTTTTGCGGGGCATTGCCCCAAATTAATCAAGCTCTTTTACCTGTAAAAAAAAATACAAACAACCCCCCAACAGTAAAACCCACCACCCACACAACCAACCCCCCAAATAAAAGCCTAACTAAAAAAAACCTAAGCTCCCCATTGCCCTGAAAGGGGCATTTGGATGGGCATTGCCCTTAAAAGGGCATTTAGCCCTATTGCGGCCCAAAGCCCTAACCTAAAAATAAAACCCACCCAATACACCATTAAAAAATCCCAACACTAACCCCCGAAGATCCAGTTACAGTTTTGAAGATCGGACATCCATCCTCAACGAAGCCGGGAGAAGTCTTCATCCAAGCCGGCAGAAGTGTGGTTCTCCAGACGGGCAGAAGTCTTCACCCAGATGGCATCTTCTATCTTCATCCTTCCGACGCGGAGCGGCTCTATCTTCAAGACATCCGGCACGGAGCATCCTCTTCAATCGAGGGCTTCTTCTACAATGAAGGTTCCTTTAAATTACGTCATCCAAGATGGCGTCCCTTAGATTCCGAGTGGCTGATAGAATCCAATCAGCCAATAGGTTTGAGCTCGCATTCCATTGGCTGTTCCTATTGGCTGTTTAGCTAGGCTTTTATTTGGGGGGCTGGTTGTGTGGGTGGTGGGTTTTACTGTTGGGGTAGTTGATTGTATTTTTTTTACAGGTAAAAGAGCTGATTTCTTTAGGGCAATGCCTGGCAAAAGGCCGTTTTAAAGGCTATTGGTAGTTTAGTTTAGGCTAGGTTTTTTTTTTATTTTGGGTGGGCTTTTTTATTTTGATAGGGCTAATTTAGAGTTAGTTTGTTTTTTGTAATTTAGCTAAATGTATTTAATTTAGGGAATTGTATTTAGTTTAGGGAATTTAATAAATTGTAGGGTTAGGTTAGGTGTTAGTGTAAGACAGGTTAGGTTTTATTTTACAGGTAAATTTGTATTTAAAGGGACAGTCTACACCAGCATTTTTATTGTTTTAAAAGATAGATAATCCCTTTATTACCCATTTCCCAGTTTTGCATAACCAACACAGTTATAATAATATACTTTTAACCTCTGTGATTATCTTGTATCTAAGCCTCTACAGACTGTCCCTTTTTTCAGTTCTTTTGACAGACTTGCAGTCTAGCCAATCAGTACCTGCTCCCAGATAACTTCTTGTGCACGAGCACAGTGTTATCTATATGAAATACGTGAACTAACACCCTCTAGTGGTGAAAAACTGTTAAAATGCAATCTGAAAGAGGTGAAAAACTGTTAAAATGCAATCTGAAAGAGGTGGGCTTCAAGGTCTAAGAAATTAGCATATGAACCTCCAACTAAGAATACCAAGAGAACAGAGCAAAATTGGTGATAAAAGTAAATTGGAAAATTGTTTAAAATGACATGCTCTATCTGAATCATGAAAGTTTATTTAGGCCTAGACTGTCCCTTTAAATAACTATTTAGTAATTATTCTATTCTAAATATAGATTTATTTTAATTATATTTAAGTTAGGGGGTGTTAGGGTTAGACTTAGGTTTAGGGGTTAATAAATTTAGTATAGTGGCGGCGACGTTAGGGGCGGCAGATTAGGGGTTAATAATATTTAACCACTGTTTGATATGCAGGAGTGCGGCGGTTTAGAGGTTAATATGGTTATTATAGTGGCGGCGATGTCCGGCGCGGCAGATTAGGGGTTAATAATTTAATTTCAGTGTTTGCGATGTGGGAGGGTCTCGGTTTAGGGGTTAATAGGTAGTTTATGGGTGTTAGTGTACTTTTTAGCACTTTAGTTATGAGTTTTATGCTACAGCGTTGTAGTGTAAAACTCATAACTACTGACTTTAGAATGCGTTACGAATCTTGACGGTATAGGGTGTACCGCTCACTTTTTGACCTCCCAGGACAAGCTTGTAATACCGGCGCAATGGAAGTCCCATTGAAAATAGACTATACGCAAATTGCGTAAGTTGATTTGCGATAAGGCCAAAAAAGTGTGCGGTGCCCCTAATTCTGCAAGACTCGTAATAGCAGCGGTAGTAAAAAAGCAGCGTTATGAGTCTTAACGCTGCTTTTTTACTCATAACGCAAGACTCGTAATCTAGCCGAATGGAAATAATTGATTATAAATGAAAAAGGAAATAAATTGGGGAATTTTTTTTGTTGTTGTTTTAAATTGTATGCTGTATCTGAATCATGAAAGTTTAAGTTTGACTTAAGTGTCCCTTTTTTTTTTTAATGAAAATTCCCCTTTAACCCATTTCCCTAGATGACATTAAAAGAGTGATATACATATTACTATGTGAAGGAATTAGGAGTGTCCTGGAATGCTATTGATGATGTTTGCTGAATCTCTGTTTTGTCAGCTAATCTATGGATTTGCTTCATTCCTCAAAGTGACATTTTGAAATACGCTGGTGGATTCAGCCAAGTAATATGGGATATCCCTTCTTTTCCCTTGTGTGTATATTTAAAGAACATCTTTTCATTTAACTCTATTTGTTGAAGAATGTATTGTTGTGTATTAGACTGGCATACAATGGTATTATCTGGTTGGCTAGATGCCGTACTGTGCATATAAGCATTGTGCAGTTGTAAATAATTATCCTAAATATGTATCTAAATTGTTTCATTGTCCTTCAATATAAATATTGTGACAACAGCAACATAGTGATGTATTTAGCATTCAATCATATTCACTATCGGCTAGATTTAGAGTTTTGTCGGTAAAGACCCACGTAGCTAACGCAGCTTTTTTTCCCAACGCACCCTTAAGACAACGCTGGTATTGAGAGTTGTCTGAAGGGCTGCGTTAGGCTCCAAAAAGGGTGCGTTGAGCCGAATTTACCGCCACTTCAACCCTCAATACCAGCGTTGCTTACGGTAGCAGTAAGCTTGCAAAACGTGCTCGTGCACGATTCCCCCATAGGAAACAATGGGGCAGTTTGGGATGAAAAAAAACCTAACACCTGCAAAAAAGCAATCCAAACCCAGCCCCATTGTTTCCTATGGGGAAACACTCTCTAAGTCTACACCTAACACCCTAACATGAACCCCGAGTCTAAACACCCCTAACCTTACACTTATTAACCCCTAATCTGCCGCCCCCGCTATCACTGACACCTGTATTATATTATTAACCCCTAATCTGCCGCTCCGTACACCGCTGCAACCTACATTATCCCTATGAACCCCTAATCTGCTGCCCCTAACACCGCCGACCCCTATATTTATTAACCCCTAATCTGCCCCCCCCAAAGTTGCCGCTACCTTACCTACACTTATTAACCCCTAATCTGCCGACCGGACCTCGCCGCCACTATAATAAATGTATTAACCCCTAAACCTCCGCACTCCCGCCTCGCAAACACTATAATACATTTTATTAACCCCTAATCTGCCCTCCCTAACATCACCGCCACCTAACTTCAAGTATTAACCCCTAATCTGCCGCTACTATAATAAATGTATTAACCCCTAAACCTAAGTCTAACCCTAACATCCCCCTAAATTAAATATAATTTTAATCTAACAAAATAAATTAAATCTTATTAACTAAAGTATTCCTATTTAAAACTAAATACTTACCTGTAAAATAAACCCTAATATAGCTACAATATAACGAATAATTATATTGTAGCTATTTTAGGATTTATATTTATTTTACAGGCAACTTTGTATTTATTTTAACTAGGTACAATAGCTAAAAAATAGTTATTTACTATTTAATAGCTACCTAGTTAAAATAATTACAAAATTACCTGTAAAATAAATCCTAACCTAAGTTACAATTAAACCTAACACTACACTATCAATAAATTTATTAAATAAATTACCTACAATTACATACAATTAAATAAACTAAACTAAATTTAAAAAAAAACCGAACACTAAATTACAAAAAATAAAAAAAGATTACAAGAATATTAGGCTAATTACACCTACTCTAAGCCCCCTAATAAAATAAAAAAGCCCCCCAAAATAATAAAGGTCCCTACCCTATTCATGTTCAATCCGAAAGGCTGATCCAATCAGCCAATCGGATTGAACTTGAATCTGATTGGCTGATTCAATCAGCCAATCAGATTTTTCCTACCTTAATTCCGATTGGCTGATAGAATCCTATCAGCCAATCGGAATTCGAGGGACGCCATCTTGGATGACGTCATTTAAAGGAACCGTCATTCATCTAGTCGTCGGTCAAGAAGGATGTTCCATGCCGGAGGTCTTGAAGATGGAGCCGCTCCTCGTCGGATGGATGAAGATAGAAGATGCCGCTTGGATTAAGATGTCTGCCAGTCTGGATGTCCTCTTCTTCCCGGATAGGATGAAGACTTCTGCCGGTCTGGATGTCCTCTTCTGCCCCATCGGATGAAGACTTCGGCCTGGCTGGGTGAAGACGACTCAAGGTAGGGAGATCTTCAGGGGGGTAGTGTTAGGTTTATTTAAGTGGGGGTGGGTTTTAATGTTGGGGGGGGTTGTATTTTTTTTTGCAGGCAAAAGAGCTTATTACTTTGGGGCATGCCCCACAAAAAGCCCTTTTAAGGGCTGGTAAAAGAGCTGGTTACATTTTAATTTAGAATAGGGTAGGGACCTTTATTATTTTGGGGGGCTTTTTTATTTTATTAGGGGGCTTAGAGTAGGTGTAAATAGCCTAATATTCTTGTAATCTTTTTTTATTTTTTGTAATTTAGTGTTTGTTTGTTTTTTGTAATTTAGTTTAGTTTATTTAATTGTAGGTAATTTATTTAATTAATTTATTTATTGATAGTGTAGTGTTAGGTTTAATTGTAACTTAGGTTAGGATTTATTTTACAGGTAATTTTGTAATTATTTTAACTAGGTAGCTATTAAATAGTAAATAACTATTTAATAGCTATTGTACCTAGTTAAAATAAATACAAAGTTGCCTGTAAAATAAATATAAATCCTAAAATAGCTACAATATAATTATTAGTTATATTGTAGCTATATTAGGGTTTATTTTACAGGTAAGTATTTAGTTTTAAATAGGAATACTTTAGTTAATAAGATTTAATTTATTTCGTTAGATTAAAATTATATTTAATTTAGGGGGGTGTTAGGGTTAGAGTTAGCTTTAGGGGTTAATACATTTATTAGAGTAGCGGCGAGGTACGGTCAGCAGATTAGGGGTTAATACTTGAAGTTAGGTGGCGGCGACGTTGGGGGCGCATATTAGGGGTTAATACTATTTATTATAGGGTTTGCGAGGCAAGAGTGCGGCGGTTTAGGGGTTAATACATTTATTATAGTGGCGGCGAGGTCCGGTTGGCAGAATAGGGGTTAATACTTGTAGTTAGGTGGCGGCAACGTTGGGGGGGG
The DNA here is from genome assembly GCF_027579735.1 of Bombina bombina. Classification (NCBI taxonomy): domain Eukaryota; kingdom Metazoa; phylum Chordata; class Amphibia; order Anura; family Bombinatoridae; genus Bombina; species Bombina bombina. The sequence continues at coordinate 177,830,026 of NC_069505.1, forward strand.
GGGCAGATTAAGGGATAATAAATATTATGTAGGTGTCGGCGATGTTAGGGGCAGCAGATTAGGGGTTCATAGGGATAATGTAGGTGGCGGCAATGTGCGGTCGGCAGATTAGGGGTTAAAAATATTTTTTATAGTGTCGGCGATGTGGGGGGACCTCGGTTTAGGGGTACATAGGTAGTTTATGGGTGTTAGTGTACTTTAGAGCACTGTAGTTAAGAGCTTTATAAAACGGCGTTAGCCCAGAAAGCTCTTAATTACTGACTTTCCATGGGCGGTAGGAGTTTTGTCGGTAGAGTTGTAACGCTCACTTCAGCCAAGACTCTAAATACCAGCGTTAGGAAGATCCTATTGAAAAGATAGGATACGCAATTGCCGTAAGGGGATCTGCGGTATGGAAAAGTCGCTGCTTGAAAGTGAGCGGTACACCTTTACCTACCTGACTCTAAATACCTGCGGGCGGCCAAAAGCAGCGTTAGGACCCGTTAACGTTGCTTTTGACGGCTAACGCAGAACTCTAAATCTAGGTGTATGTGTTTTAGAAATGAATGAATGCAGCATTCAGCTCTTTTTGGCACCGGATTTGTACGGTGCACTTTTACACTAAATCAGGTGTTGATAAGAGTTATATGCAGCTGTCTGCTGCCGTATTAAAGGACCACTCAATGCAGTGGAATTAGATAATTAACAAGTGCATAATAAAAAGACAAGGCAATAGCACAAACTCTGAATTTCAAATAAGCAGTAGTTTTTTTTCTGACAAATTAATTTTTTCTCCCATTTTCCAGCCCCCTTATATCATGTGACAGGCATCAGCCAATCACAGACTAGTATACATCTACCCTGTGAGCTTGTGCACATGCTCAGTAGGATCTTGTTCCCCATAAAGTCTGCATATAAAAGGACTGTGCAAAATTTGACAATGGAAGTAAACGGGAAAGTGTCTTAAAACTGCTGATCTATCTGAATCATAAAAGTTTATTTTGACTTGAATGTCCCTTTAAGCATTTGTTTCTAAAATGAATGACAAAAACAAATTATTGCACATGCCTAGTATTTAGTGTTAGCGCTATCCAATGTACAGAGAAGTCTGCTGATACCAGACCCCCCACCCCCAAAAATGTTAGCTAATATTAGCACATTAATAGAGATGAGGTTTGTCAGATATCCTTCAACAAATACAGACCGCTCCACAAAACTATGTATATTACCAAAAATAGCAATACGATGAAAAAGCAGTTATAGTACTTAAAGGGACATGAAACCCAAAAATTGTATTTCATGATTCAGATAGGAGAATCCAATTTTAAACAACTTTCCAATTAACTTCTAATTTTTAATTTGCTTCCTTCTCTTTTTAGCCTGAAATGTTTATCTAGGCAAGCTCAGGAGCAGCACAGAACCTAGGTTCTAGCTGTTGATTGGTGGCTGCATATATATATATGTCGATTGTGATTGGCTCACACATGTGTTCAGTTAGAAACCATTAGTGCTGCATTGCTGCTCCTTCAACAAATTATACCAAGAGAATGAAACAAATTAGATAATAGAAGTAAATTAGAAAGTTGTTTAAAATTATATTCTCTATCTGAATCATGAAATAAAAAAATGTGGGTTTCATATTTAAAGAAATTGTCAAAGAGAAACTCTTAATACTGTGCCAGCAGTCCAAAAATACAATATCCAAAAGTATGGGAGCCGCATGTATTAGCAATGCAAACAGTGAAGTGTTGAAAGATCAATTGGCCGCAAGCAGCCACAAACCGTTGCACACAAGCAGGCAAACTAGAAATGTGTCAATGTGTAGACGGCTGTCCAAGCACACCATAACCAACAATGTGCATCACTCACCCGTGTTCGAAGGAGTGGGGGTGCTTCAGGCAATATCAATGCCTATGTCCTCTTGCCAGGCTCCGTGCAGGAAATGCTCCACTCTGGGGAAAACAAGCAAACCGGAAGCACGCCAGGACGAAGCGGTGAACCTCAACCGCCTCAACTTATCCCAGCTGCTATCCTCCTGAGTCTTCGAGTGGCTCCTCCCCCCTACTCCGCTCCGTAACACAGTGAGACTTGAGGGTGCTGATAGCCGTTAAATACAAATGTCCATCACACTTGCTCCTTTATGTCCCATAGACAGCAGATAGTGCAGCCAGTTTACTGGAAAGCATATAATTCAAAGAAAGACGATCCCAGCTGCATAAAAGTATTCCTTTATTCTTTACTCATATTAAAACATGGAGATACACAGCAAACGATGTGGAAGGTGCTGAGGGCGCAGCACTGTATGGCTTACATGTTTCGGAAATGATCCGTAGTCATAGCCTCAGGCTATCGTCTTTCTTTGAATTTCATAATTAAAGGGCAGTTTAACCAGATGGTCCTAATATACCCCTTGTCTCCCCCCAGTTTGTGCAGGAGGTACAAGTGACCCCTCATTTGAAAGCACAAACTGGGGACAGGGGGGTGACTGAGCTAGAGCCCCCTCCCATAGGTTAAACTGCACTAAGTGCTGTACCTGCTATTTTAGCTTATTGCCATTCTACAGGTATGAAACTGCTCATTTGAAAGAGGAGAATCTGTCCTTTTAAATGAGGGGTGACTTGTCCCTGTAAGATGCAGTGAAAAAAGTAAAGAATGGAAGCTCACCAGTATGCCAAAAAGTGATTCACTTTATTGTAGAGAGAGCAGGGTCCAGTAACCACGACATTTCGGGGCAGTATGCACCTTAATCATGTGATCATGATTAAGGGGCATACTGCCCCGAAACGTCATGGCTACTGGACCCTGCTGTCTCTACAATAAAGTGAATCACTTTTTGGCATACTGGTGAGCTTCCATTCTTTACTTTTTTCACTAATACATGGGAGTTTGGTAGTTACTCCCTGGAGCTAATACCATTGGCGTTGGTGCTGGATAATACTGACTTTCTACCTGTAAGATGCAGACCATCACTCTTAAAGCAGAAATAACCTGCACCTAAAAGTGCTGTTTAACTCCCATCTCTCTTTATCCCCCATCTCCCCCCCTGTGTCTGTTAGTAGATTAACTCCTCATTTGAAAGTGGGGAGTTTGACCCTATTCAAATGAGGGGTGACTTGTGCCTCTAGCACAAACTGTGGAAGAGATAATGCTCCCTCACATTAAACTGCATTATAAGTGCTGTAGCTGCTTTTTCAGATTATTGCCATTTTTCAGTGGCCACCAGCATTTTGCACAGGCACTTGAAAGAGGGCAGTCTGTCCTTTCAAAACATGGGTTGCATGCCCCTTTAAGATGCATGAGTTCCCCCTTATAGCAGCAATATCCTATATTTAAAAGTTATTGTAGGTCACTTAACCCCTTAATGACCACAGCACTTTTCCATTTTCTGTCCGTTTGGGACCAAGGCTATTTTTACATTTTTGCGGTGTTTGTGTTTAGCTGTAATTTTCCTCTTACTCATTTACTGTACCCACACATATTATATACCATTTTTCTCGCCATTAAATGGACTTTCTAAAGATACCAATATTTTCATCATATCGTATAATTTACTATAAAAAAAATTATAAAATATGAGGAAAAATTGAAAAAAAACCCCACTTTTTCTAACTTTGACCCCCAAAATCTGTTACATATCTACAACCACCAAAAAACACCCATGCTAAATAGTTTCTAAATATTATGCTGAGTTTAGAAATACCCAATGTTTACATGTTCTTTGCTTTTTTTGCAAGTTATAGGGAAATAAATACAAGTAGCACTTTGCTATTTCCAAACCATTTTTTTTTCAAAATTAGCGCTAGTTACATTGGAACCCTGATATCTTTCAGGAATCTCTGAATATCCATTGACATGTATATATTTTTTTTTAGAAGACATCCCAAAGTATTGATCTAGGCCCATTTTGGTATATTTCATGCCACCATTTCACCGCCAAATGCGATCAAATAAAAAAAATCGTTCACTTTTTCACAAACTTTAGGTTTCTCACTGAAATTATTTACAAACAGCTTGTGCAATTATGGCACAAATGGTTGTAAATTCTTCTCTGGGATCCCCTTTGTTCAGAAATAGCATACTTATATGGCTTTGGTGTTGCTTTTTGGTAATTAGAATGCCACTGCGCACCACACGTGTATTATGCCCAGCAGTGAAGGGGTTAATTAGGGAGCATGTAGGGAGCTTTTTGGGGTAATTTTAGCTTTAGTGTAGTGTAGTAGACAACCCCAAGTATTGATCTAGGCCCATTTTGGTATATTTCATGCCACCATTTCACCGCCAAATGCGATCAAATTAAAAAAAACGTAAAATTTTTCAAAATTTTAGGTTTCTCACTGAAATCATTTACAAACAGCTTGTGCAGTTATGGCACAAATGGTTCTAAATGCTTCTCTGGGATCCCCTTTGTTCAGAAATAGCAGACATATATGGCTTTGGCGTTGCTTTTTGGTATTTTGAAGGCTGCTAAATGCCGCTGCGCATCACACGTGTATTATGGCTAGCAGTGAAGGGGTTAATTAGGTAGCTTGTAGGGAGCTTGCAGGGTTAATATTAGATTTAGTGTAGAGCTCAGCCTCCCACCTGAAACATCAGACCCCCTGATCCCTCCCAAACAGCTCTCTTCCCTCCCCCACCCCACAATTGTCCCCGCCATCTTAAGTACTGGCAGAAAGTCTGCCAGTACTAAAATAAAAGCTATATTTGTATTTTTTGGTGTTTTTTTTTTAAAGCATATTTACATATGCTGTTGTGTACTATCCCCCCTTAGCCCCCAACCTCACTGATCCCCCCCAAACAGCTCTATAACCCTCCCACTCTAACTTAATGGGCGCCATCTTGGGTACTGGCAGCTGTCTGCCAGTACCCAGTTTAGAAGAAAAAATGTATTTGTTTTACATTTTTTAGACTTTTCTGTAGTGTAGCTTCCCCCCCACACAAAAACCAACCCCCCACCCCTCCACGATCTCTTTTAGTGTTTATTTTTTTGGTGTGCCTAGGCCACTTAACATTTTACTTTTTATTCACTTTCCGTAGTGTAGCGGTTCCCACCCGCTCCCGCCCCGTGCACGCGCCCGCGTCCGTGCGCGCCCCCGACGGTCCCGCGCCCGATCCCGCCCCCCCTCGACGTCACACGGCACACCGATGGCCGCCCACCCGCCTCCCAAGTCGGCTCCCACCCACCAACGATACCGGCCATCGATGTCCGGTGCAGAGAGGGCCACATGTAAGGTTATTGCAAGATGCCTCCATATCGAGGCATCACTGCAATAACCGGAAAGCAGCTGGAAGCAGCTGCTTTCCACACCGAGGACGTGCAGGGTACGTCCTCAGGCGTTAACTGCCTTTTTTTTGAGGACGTACCCTGCACGTCCTCGGTCATTAAGGGGTTAAAAAAAGAGGAGTGTGCCCTTTATATAAGGGGTCACTTTCTGTAACACAAATAAGAGGGAGATAGGGACTCTGTTAGAGATGCCCTCCACCTTAGGGAACAGCAAATGTTTATTAGTTAAAAAAATAGATAATACTTTTATTACCTATTCACAAATTTTGCATAACCAACACTGTTATATTAATACACTTCTTGCCTCTGTTATTACCTTATATCTAAGCCTCTGCTGACTAGCCCCTATCTCAGTGCTTTTTACAAACTTGCAGTTTAGCCAATTAGAGCAGGTTCATGCATAACTCCATGAAAGTTAGTGCAATGTCATCTACATAGCACACATGTAATAGCACTGGCCGTGAAAAGCTAAAGAAAAGCACTGAGATAAGAGACAGCCTCCAGTGGCTTAGAGCAGGAAGAGATTTAGATGTTATAAAGTATATTAATATAACAGTGTTGGTTGTGCAAAGTTGAGGAATGTGTAGTAAAGGCGTTATCTATATTTTTAAGCAATAACATTTTTTTAAGTAGACTGTCCCTTTAAGTGCATCTGCAGGCTATTGCTTAGGGCTGATCACCTGCATTTTACAGGGATATGTGACACTTCATATGAAAGAGGGAATTACACACTTCTCTAAATGTCACACCTCTAAATTTTAGGTGATATCTATGGTAATGATGATCGTCTGCCACAAGAACACACCTGTGCAGTTTTTTATGAGGGAGAGGGGCACTTTTAGAGCCTCTATTCCCCCCAAAACACAGGGTATGAGGCCACAGCATAGAAACAGGGGAACTCCCTCTTTCCACCTTGGAGTCTTATAGTCCTACCATGAAAATCACAATCATCTTCCTAATGTATTTACTGTAGGCTGCATGGGGGTAGTTGCTCCAAAGGAGCCCCTATCCCCTAATGACAGCATACAACAAATATGCACACAATACCCCTCACATAAAAGAGGGCAATACCCATTTTAAAATACAGTGTCTCATGTCACTTTAGGTCATTCTGATTTTCTAGATGCCTTTTACTGTGCTCTGGGCTATACTCTGGGCCCTAGCACCCCCAAAATAAGCACTGCAGTGGGACAAGTGACCCCTCTTTTGCAATAGGAGAGGCCCTTCTTTCAAAGGAGGGGGTCACATGCCCAGGTGGCTACCATTCGATAACTATGGCATCAGTGATCACCTGACAGACCCACAGGCATATGGAACTAAGTCAAGGAAGTGGGTTATGCATTAGGTTATTCCCCACAATATGCAGTAAAACCTGAGACCCTTTATTTGAAAGCTGCAATCCTGCTGTTTCAATTGAGTTGTCCTTTGTCTGTCTTGCTGCCAGCTGAAATATAACAATGCCAAATACCTCACAGCATTAGGTCTGTTTAAGGTTTTTGAAGATCTATAAGAGGCCTTTAATACCCCCTCTACAAATAAATATATCATGACTCCTTATATGAAAGGCTAATGTCTCACAACTTTAAAAAATGGGGTTCATGTCCTTATAGCTTTCAAGTGGTCGTCATAGCAATAATAATATCCGGTTTACACAGCTGGAATCTGCTGGTACTTGCATAAATATGTGATTTTGGATCAGCCATTAAGCTGCAGATCTATTCCTTAGGATATTGTTTGGTCTTGCCAGTTTTGCAGCTTCAGCTGCCGGATAATAAGATTTTCTTCTTCTACCCAGAGAAAAAAACATCACTTTTACTGCTGTGCAATAAATGTCTATTTTTAATGGAACTGAAAAAGGACAAATATACAACACTTGCATTCAATTTTAGTATACAAGTCAAATGTTTATTCCCAGAGTATTAAACAATGTCTCAAATACATTTCAGAAACCTAAAGCTCTGCCTGTATATTCCTGAGCTGTGACACGCTGAGTATTCTAATGCAGAATGCAAGAACATGCGCAGACATTAACACATAAACTATATACAGCAGGAGTTGTAGCCAGGATCTTGTATATTTTTGTGCATACATAAATATTTTAGAAGCCATTTTCATATTTATGACAAACTAATATAGAATCTGCAGATATATAAGCTGATAATATGGTAAGAAAGAAAAGAAACAATACTCCTCTCTCAACTCGACCATAGCTTTCCACATTCTCTCCCAGGACCGCTGCTCAAATTTGCTTGGTGAATGGATGCGCTGGTCACGAGGGGTTCAACTCCATAGATTCTCCTCCTTAGTGTTGAAAGAGGTCTCGCACTAACAGTGGAACCCCTCGTGACAAGTACTTTCATGGAACCTTTTCATATTTATGTCTATGTTAAATTAGTAGGTGTCCCTGTGTACCAGATCCTGTATCATAGGTTTATTGAAGCTTTCGCACCTTTCTGTGCTGGCGTAATTGCTACAATAAAATCATATACAGTACATACAAAAAGAGAAGTAGTCTGCCAGGAATGAACAACAGCTCAGTGGCTTGTTCTATGACCCGGTTACCATCTGGGAGGAGCTTCTTTTAGCCCAATTGTGCTTTTCACAGAGTAGAACTCACCTGAAGTATATCAGCCTGATCCCCCCTAGCAAGGTCAGCCCAGCCCCAAAATACCAGGCAATTCTTCTCTGAACAAGGGAAACAGCAACACCAGGTGATCGTTTTGGCCTCATCGGTGAGGTGCAGCCATATCCCTCTAGACACATTGGGCAAGGAGTCTACTTCTGGTTTCCCCCATCACCCTTAGGGAGTCTTCCACCTGGTCATAATACAAAAACATACAGAAAGGAGGCCAAAACGATCATCTGGGGTTGCCATTTCCCTTGTTCAGAGGAGCATTGACTGGTATTTTGGAGCTGGACTGACCATGTTGGCAGGATCAGACTGATATACTACAGGAAAGTTCTCCTCTGTGAAAATCACAATACGGCTAAAAGAAGTCACCTGCAAGTTATGAACAGCCATAGAACAAGCCACTGTGCTGTTGTTCGTTCATGGCAGATTGCTTCTCTTTCTGTATGTACAATAAAATTATGACTCTGAATAAGTTTACCATGTTTGCTACAAATTACTAATAGTTATAGCAATGCACATGCATAAAAGCACAAACCTCCATGTTAAAATGTGTTATTTTGTGTCTGTCCAGCTGCCAGATGACTGTGATAACAATAGGAAATACCTCACATAACTAGTTCTATCATCCCCTCATCATAAAAAATATATCCTCTAACCCCTCATTTGAAAGAGTTTAGCAGAAAGCACAATGTTTACACAAAAAGAAATGTTCAACGTCTCTTTAAAGGGACACAAAACCCACATTTTTTCTTTCATGATTCAGATAGAGCAACAATTTTAAGCAACTTTCTAATTTACTCCCATTAAAAAACAATTGTTTGTTCTCTTGCTATCATTATTTGAAAAAGCAGGAATATAAGAATAGGAGCAGCCCCATTTTTGGTCCAGAACCTGGGTAGCACTTGCTGATTGGTGGCTACACTTGTGTATGTATGTGTGTATGTGTGTATGTATGTGTGTCTATGTGTATGCATGTGTGTTTATGTGTGTGTGTCTATGTGTGTGTGTTTGTATAGAAAAATGAAAAAAAGCGTAGTCTCCAATCAAAATGATAATCCCTTTTTCTTTCCAATGGCAGGGAGAGTCCACAAATTCATTACTGTTGGGAATACAACACCTGGCCACCAGGAGGAGGCAAGAACACTCCAGTCAAGGCATTAAGTATCCCTCCCACTTCCCCAACTTCTCCAGTAATTCTTTGCCTTGTCTACTAGGAGGATGGGCAGACAACATGCTCTGAAGATATTTGGATTTTAAGTAATTTAATGGGTAGTTTCCCTACAAGATAGGACTGGGGTTATAATGTAGCCATGTAATCCTCTTAGTAAGAGCGTTGGTGACTGTTAGCTTCTGGATGTCGCAGGGAGGTTTCCCTAGCCTCCTTCCAGTGTACATTTGCTAACACCCCCTCTGGCAACCAGTGTAAGCTTACACTGCTTTCCTTTATGGAGGGTAAGTCCTTTATATATTTTTTCCTAGGGAGAACCCAACCTAAAGACCCATTACTTAGCAAGCGACTGGGTGGCACCTTAATTTCCCTCATAATGGGTCTGGGGAGATTTAGTATCCTTGTCAGGATATCTTTGGGCAAGAGCTGTTTTTGAGTTACTCTCCTGTATCAGGGTTTAGCCCAGGCTGGCACAAAATTCAACCGGTATTTTCTTACATACCGATTTCCCCTGGAAGCAATTTTTGGAGACTCTCTGTGGCATGGGGGAGGGCTTTTTAGCCTTTATTAACTTTTGGGGGCTTTAGTCTTGAGTTGTGTGGTAACAATCACTGCGCCTCTGTCAGCGCAACTTCATGTGTTTTTCAGACGTTACAGGGGGCGGGTGTTTTGCTCTTGATGACAAGGTTGGAAGTGCTGCGCAACCCTTTTTCCCTGCTCCAATGGCAATCAAAGTTTGTTGCTGTTACTACGGCCGCTCCGAGTTCAGTCTGTGCCATCTGGGAGGCGGTAAGCACACCAGCCTTAGTAGGGGATGGTCGGACGTGCCGGAATTCACTTTAATTTTGTTTTATGCCTTGATATTGCCTAATTGATTTCAAAGTCAGGAATAGGAATTCGGTTTTGTATTCGGTTTTGAATTGTGTATTCAAGCTATGGAAGACAAATTTAACTTCTCTTTGGAGGCTAATGATCCTCCATGTTGCAATCTGACAAATGCATTTTTTTTGTGAGGAGGCCATTGTTTGTCCCCCTACACAGTTTTGCTCCGTGTGTTTAAGGACTCTGTTACATTCAAAGTCTAAGGGGTCAAAGCTTATGCTTGCTAGATATATTAACCCCTCAGAGCCATCCACCTCTCAGGACTCCGTTGTCCAGGACATGCAACAACTTTTTCCTCTGCACATCCTTCATCTGGAGGTTTTTTTACCAGCGGACTTTGTGGAACAGCTACAGTTGGCTTGTTCCGCTGCACTGAATGCCCTTCCCATTTCGGGCAAAAGAAAGAGAAAGGTAAAACGTATTTCCTCTAAAGGAGGAATCAGTAATCCTTTGGAGACTGTGTTGGTCAGTCTGTCTCAATATTCTGAAGACGATCGTTCCTCTATAGCATCTGAGGGTGAATTCTTTATTTCTGACTATGCTGAAGAAAAACTAGCAGAGCCTGAAGACATAAATTTTAGATTTAAACTTAATCTTCATTACCATCTCAAAGAGTTATTATCGACTCTGGATGTCCCTGAGCCTAAGTCATCTGAGGAACCTAAGATTCTTAAGCTGGACAGGGTTTATCAGGTCAAGCCTAAAGTTCCTGAGGGGTGGACATGCTTCTTCTAGGCCCATTCCTTCACCAAAATCTAGATTCTCTGAGACTGAGTACGTGGCGATTGAACACCTAGTGCTGTCCAAGAGAGGTTTTTCAGACAGTGTCATTGATACTCTGATCCATGCTTGTAAGCTGGTTACTCATCATATTTATCATAAGGTGTGGCACACCTATCTCTCTTGGTGTGAGTAGCAAGGTTTAACTTGGCACAAGGTGAGAGGTTCCTTGCATTCTTTTATTTCTCCAAGAGGGTTTGGAGAAAGGTTTATCAGCTAGTTCTCTAAAGGGGCATATTTCTGCTCTTTCTGTGTTGCTTCACAAGAAGTTGGCTAACCTTTCTGATGTTCAGTCTTTTGTTCAGGACCTTGTTAGAATTAGGCCTGTGTTTAAACCAGTTGCTCCTTCTTGGAGCCTTGGGGGTAGATTTATCATATCCCGGGCGGACATGATTCATTAAACTGACAAACTTTTGTCTTGTAAAGTTTTGTTTTTGTTAGCTATTTCCTCTGCTTGCAGAGTTTCTGAATGATCTGCCT